>NC_046374.1:28408079-28708079 GCF_011125445.2 Fundulus heteroclitus
TTGCTAAAAACCTGCCCCAGGTCATGATAACGTTTTAGTTGGCCAGTTCTCCCACTGGCCAACACGAACACCTAGGGAAAAAAGCAAGGGCAGCAGAACCGGTAGCAAGCTACACAGCCCTGCTGACTGAGTCCTGACACCAGTTTGTTCATGTTAATAATAAATCTTCTTCAAACTCTAAGGTCACTTGTGGAGTACCACAGGGTTCAGTCCTTGGACCAATTCTCTTTACTATATATATATATATATATATATATATATGCTTACGATTGGCAAAATTATCAGACAACATGGGATTAATTTCCACTGTTATGCTGATGACACTCAGCTATATTTATCCATAAATCTTGATGAATCCAATCAGTTACTTCGACTGCAGTCATGTCTTGATGACATCAAAAGCTGGACGACTTTAAATTTTCTGCATTTAAATTCTGACAAGACAGAAGTTGTAATCTTTGGATCGGAGTCCTCAAAAAATAAACTTGTTAACCACTCACTTAATCTGGATGGCATTAACTTGGCCTCTGGTAATAAAGTAAAAAATCTTGTTGTTATTTTTGACCAAAACATGTCATTTAAATCCCATATTAAACATGTTTCCAGAGTTTCCTTTTTTCACCTCAGGAATATCGCCAAAATTATAAACATTCTGTCCAGGGGTGATGCTGAAAAACTAGTCCATGCATTTGTTACGTCAAGACTGGACTATTGTAATTCTTTACTATCAGGAAGTCCCCAAAATGCAGTTCAAAGTCTTCAGCTGATCCAAAATGCTGCAGCAAGAGTTCGTATGAAAATCAACAACAGGGATCATATTTCCCCAATTTTAGCTTCCCTTCATTGGCCTCCTGTTAAATCAAGAATAGAATTTAAAATTCTCCTTCTTACGTATAAAGCCCTTAATAATCAAGCTCCATCATATATCAGAGCTCTGATTACCCCGTATGTTCCTAACAGAGCACTTCGCTCTCAGATTGCAGGTCTGCTGGTGGTTCCTAGAGTCTCTAAAAGTAGAATGGGAGGCAGATCCTTTAGCTATCAGGCTCCTCTCGTGTGGAACCAACTCCCAGTTTTGGTTTGTGAGGCAGACACCCTGTCTACTTTTAAGACTAATCTTAAAACTTTCCTTTTTGACAAAGCTTATAGTTAGAGTGGCTCATGTTACCCTGAGCTACCTCTATAGTTATGCTGCGATAGGCTTAGGTTACTGGAGGACATCAGGGCCTATTTCTCTCACTCTACTAAGTTCTACTGTTCTCCAGTTTTGCATGACTGTTGTCATTTCAGCTTTTAACTTTTTGTTGTCTCTCTTTTTTTCTTCATAGTAGGTACACCTGGTCTGGCGTTCTGTTAAACTGTGACATCATTCACGGAAGACAGATCACTTGCCATTACCATCTAATGTAGAACAGATTACTGGATCAATATGTGCTTCTGTGCTTTTTTGTCTCTCTTGTTGTGTCTCTGCTCTGTCTTCTGTAACCCCCAGTCGGTCGAGGCAGATGACCGTTCATACTGAGCCTGATTCTGGTTTTGCTGGAGGTTTTCCTTCCCGTTAATGGGGAGTTTTTCTTTCCACTGTCGCTTCATGCTTGCTCAGTATGAGGGATTGCTGCAAAGACATGGACAATGCAGACGACTCTCCCTGTGGTTCTATGCTTCTTCAGGAGTGAATGCTGCTTGTCGGGACTTTGATGCAATCAACTGGTTCCCTTATATAGGAATTTTTTTGACCAATCTGTATAATCTGACCCAATGCGTATAATCTGATTGATTTTGACTTTGTTAAGTGCCTTGAGATGACCTGTTTCATGAATTGGCGCTATATGAATAAACTTCAATTGAAAAAATTTAATTATTTGAGCTCTAAAGTAAGTGATGAAACAGGGGTTATTAAGAGATCTTCTTGCACAAAATATCCCTCCGTCATAGGAGCCGAGGGAGTAAAGACAGATGGAGCAACTCTGTCCGTATTTTTGCAGTTTACGGTTGCAATAATAGGTGATGACTGCAGAAAGTAGATCACACAGTGCACATCACCATTTTGAGCAGAGATCAGTTCTGAAGATGAGTTTTTACACGCTAATAACATTGCATAAACCGTGTGTTAATGCTTATTAATTTGTTGTCTTTGTATTTGATTAGTAACCTGGAGTTACTAAACAGTCTCTTTCAAGGATATTAAGCTCCTGCCCAGTTGCAACCAAAGTGTAAGACTGGAATGACCTGGAAATTTAAAACCGTTTTCCAGGCTTAAACTGTATGAATGTGGCTATAAACAGCAAGCAAAAAGATTCAAAGAAGTTATTGTTGTTGGTATGAAAGCTCAAAATTAGATGTGTGTGAGAGAGTGAAAAAATAAACAACAAAACTTATTGAAATGTACATTTTTTATTAATTTATATGTATATGCGTAATACCATGTCTATCTTTGTTTAAGAGGCGGAAAAATATATTGGCATGAAAACAGGTATTTATTTACATATTTGTTTACACATTGTTTAAACATCAGGGCGCCATGATTAGTGATTTAGCCATTGTTGGCCAGAGTTCAACATTTTATGGCACTAGGATGTTTTCATTCCAATTCTGAAAAGTGCTTGAAAAATAACAAGCATTGTTTTTTATGAGTGTCATTATTTGCAAAATTAGATATTAAGATGCCCAAACAGGCTATTACACTTTCGGGAATGATATATATAAGCATGGGGAGTGGTGGTCTAGTGGTGAGAGCTTTGAGCTTGTGTCCCGGTGGTCCTGGGTTCGACTGAGCAAGACCCTTAACCCCAGTGCTCCCCAAGGGGATGGGTTAAATACAGAGAACAAACTTTACTGGAATGTACATTGCAATGATAATAAAGATGATTAAAAAAATTGTCACTTTAGGAACTGAGTTAAATGTGAAAGGAAAAGCAAAAAATATACAAATATACAATTTTATACAACATTTATGCCCGCTGGAATGTCTTTCTTAGCCTAATATTAACAACGGATCTTAGGTCACATAGGAGTGTGTTCTCACTCACACAGCTCGCTCAGAACTGTAGCTTCTTCATCATGGCTTTGATCTCGTCTTGGGTGTTGAACACGGTAACACTGACTCCCTGCACACTTAGATTCAGTTCATTCAGAGCAGAAAATAACACACTTCAGTACGCAACAGCAAAGCTTTGTGTTCGCTGCCCATCTCATTGCATAACAACGTGACCAGTCTTGAGTTTAGCTGCCGAGCTTTAATGAAGTTCACCAGCTTCACGGCATCTTTTAGGACTGCAAGTAGATCAGCTGGCATGTTTTTGGCTGCCAAGGCCTCCCTGTGAACACTGCAGTGTTAGATGCAGTAAATAGATGGACATACTTTCCTTATTTGAGCTATAAATCATGTGTACTTCCCTGTCATTGATTACATATGCAAATAAGTATAAATACCCGGAAGGCATCTACCACTTGTCAAAATAACTATGACAACGGCGCTGTCAGTCAGTCACAGACAGACCTTGGGGTATATTTGTAGTGAATTACAGCAAAGTAGTAGCTTCTGAGTGACATGAGCAACTCATTAAAGAAGCTGTCTAAATATAAAGTTTTTCTGCTTGTACCCGTTTGTTTCTAAAATGTCTATCAAATTTAAACTGCACTGTCCGGGTGCTATATTGAGCTCAATCATAGTGTAATGCTGATCATTGTAATGTTCACCATATCATTGTGACATGAACATGCCTCATAGACTTGGATTAGGACTGCCACCTTTGTGTAGTAATTTTAATCTTCAAGACAAGTCAGGATGTTACCTAGAAAATTACCAAGTGAGCCAAAGTGCACTGAGTCTGCTCATATTTTGTTCCAAACACAACTATTATGATAGGATTATAATTAGAATTAAAATAGAATTATTATGATGATATTGCAAAATCCTCAGTTGACAGGATGATAGCAATATGATAATAGGTCTGATTAAATTTAGACATTGACTCCTCGCTGCAAGTGAGAACCACAGTTTAGGAGACTTTTATGTACTTGAACAACATGGATCAGACCAGCCCATTTGGCAGCCTTGGAACGGCTCATGGGTGAATATGAAATACCGGACCTGTCTGTCAGCTCCGTCTGAAAAGCTCCACTTGCAAAGAACACTGCATGGTTAGAATTTAAATTAGCACCAGCAATAGACAATTCCCCATGGTTTCCCTCTATAACAGTGGAGCCAGATCTAAACCTGGCTAGTAAGCCACTCATCATTATGTGTCAGCAGGATCTCTGAACACAAGCTTCCACCACAGTCGTCCATCTGTCGTTCACAACTATGTGCAATTTTACACAGCTATTCATGGACATGTGGGATTTTATCCACCTTAGGAATCATCATACCTGACTTATTAGGATTTAAAATGCTTATCCGACCCATTTTAATTTTCAGTGAGAATGAAAATGTCCCTTAGATGAATTACATGCTTTTCATGCTCATCAGCAAAAGGCCGATGCTCATTTACATCTACATGTGACTAAAACAGAGGAATATTTACAGTTTACATCTAATTGAGGTTTTCCATTACTTTGTGTTACATTGTTGAAGGAGACTAAATCACATTATGTTTCTTTTTATGGGTTTAAAGCATAAAGGAGTTGCTGAGATTGAGGGAAAAAAAGTTGGAAACCACTGTCTCAGAGCTTGCGTTTTCATGGAGCTGGCTGAAAAACTTCAGATTATGATTAATATTGTAGTGTGTCATTAGTATCTTCTCTTCTAGTAACACCCATCAGTTGATGGATATGTGTTAGATGACATAAACATCAAATTGATAGATTTGGGGAATGCAGTTGCAAGATGCATCATCTAGCTTAGTTTCTAGGTTTTTAGTTGTGTCCTGCCTAACCATTAATCTTAATGTAGCAGATTAAATTGTGGAACAATGTTTCCTTCCTGCTGTGTAGAGATGTGATGTTCAGTGCTGTTCGTTTGCTCGTTTTCAAAGGCACATTAAAAACTATGTGTCTATATGATCCACAGAGACCGATCTTGAGAGCCTTTTGGAAGATCTGGGATTGGAGCAGTACTACAGAGAGAAGCTGTCACTCAGCAAAATACTTCAGATCGATGAGAAGACAATGGCTGATGATCCTGGAACTTGTAAATCAAATGTCCCATTGTATTTTCTTAAGAAATTGTTGATGGTTAATGTGACTGCTAGGGCTGTGAATCCTCCTGATTATTCAAACTGTGATGATGCATCAGAGGCCGCAGATTACAATTTTGATGATCTTTCTGACAGCCCAAATGATGCTGAAGTCTTTAATCCTCTTGATATAATCACTGCTCTCTTTCTGTGCTCTGATGGGTTTGTTCAGCAAGAGTTAGCACTAAAAATGTCCATGTGTCAGTTCTCTGTTCCTCTGCTGCTTCCTAACTGTGATACTAAACAGAGCACCCTCATGCTGTGGGCCATGAGAGACATTGTTAAGAAGTACAGACCTCCAGATCTTTCAGCATCAAAGGGCTTCAAAGAGGAAAGAATGGTTCTTTCTGAGCTTCCAATGATCTCATTTGTGAGACTGGGTGAGTGCTCCTTGTCCAAATCAGAGATTCTCAACAAACTTCTTAGTAACCCTCAACAATACCATGACACCTTTGTTCACCACAACATGAAGTGTGGAGACAGTCCAAGAAAAATATCTGATGGACTGACTGAAATTACCTGGTACCTCCCCTGTGGAAACAAAAACATGGACATTTTCAGTGAGCCAGTTGCTATAGCTAACCTTCGAGGTGACATTGCTGCACATGAAACACAATTCTCCTTTTTGTGTCAGACATCTGCTGCAGTTTTTGTGTTCTTTGATCAGCTGGAGCCTGAGTGCAAACTGCTGACCAACGAAAACCACAAAGCAAAGATCTTCTTGGTGGGAAACCAACAGAGCAAGAGCTTTAATCCAGATGTTCTAAAGAAAATAGCAAACCAGCTGAATTTAAAGAAGAACAACATCATTATAAAAACAAAAAAGACCAATGATGCAGACTTTGTGAAACGTTTGAGGACAACTGTGAGCATTGTACTTACCAACCCAGGGATGAAGATGTCAATAGAGCAGATGGCCGACATTGCACATGAACTGGGAATTTCTGTTGATGAAGATTCACCAGAGTGCCAGGCTGGGAGGAAAAATGCAGATGCTATTACTGCAGAGATTGAAGACACCTTTACATTCAAAGAAAAACAGTTTCCTTTGCAAGGCCAGATCTGGAAGGAACTGACTTTTTTGGAAAAGGAAGAAGTTCGTCTTCGAAAAGTTGGCTCTGAAGACATAGAAAACTATAAAAGTAATCTTAAAATGAAAAAACAAGAGCTGCGTAGGAAGCAGAACTCCCATGCTATGTCAGATTTCATGAGTTGCTTTATTAGTGCAATATCCAGCAAAGAAAGGGGTTATTTTCTGAAATGGATGCGAATGAACCTTGACAACTTGTCTCGAATAAAACTTTCCACCCTCAGGGAGCTTTACAAGGAAAAATCCAAGGACTCTAAGAACAAAAAGGAAATCAAAGAAATTGACCAACAACTTTCCAACAGCTCACTGGGAATTGAGCACTTTTTCCGTGAAATGGGTCAGATCTACGAAGCTTCTCTTTACCTTCCAGAAACAGACCCATCACGTCAACAACTGCAACATCTGCCCAGACTCTGTGCTCAGTTGTTGCTGGATGGATTTCCTCTGGAGCTTGTAGATGGAGATGCTTCCAACATACCTCTCAGATGGGTGAGTGACGTTCTCTCTCAGCTCAATGACTTGGTGTCTCCAAAGAACAAGATACTGGTTGTCACAGTTCTTGGAGTTCAGAGCACAGGAAAATCCACTCTCCTTAACACCATGTTTGGGGTGCAGTTTGCAGTCAGCAGTGGTCGATGCACTCGAGGAGCCTTCATGCTGCTCATCAAAGTCAGTGAAGACTTCAAAAAAGATCTGAACTGTGACTTTGTGGTGATCATTGACACTGAAGGCTTAAAGTCACCAGAGCTGGCACAGCTGGATAACAGCCATGAACATGACAATGAGCTGGCAACACTGGTTGTTGGGCTGAGTGACGTCACCATTATCAATATTGCAATGGAGAATTCAACAGAAATGAAAGACATCCTGCAGATAGTGGTGCATGCTTTCCTCAGGATGAAGGAGGTCGGCAAAAAGCCTAAATGTCAGTTTGTTCACCAGAACGTTTCTGATGTTTCAGCCCATGAGAAGAACCTACGAGACAGGAAGCTGCTCCTAGAACAGCTGAATGAGATGACCCAGGCAGCAGCTAAAATGGAAAAGAAAGAGGAGAACAAGAACTTCACTGATGTGATGGAGTACAATCCAGATACTGGGAACTGCTACATTCCTGGACTCTGGAATGGAAACCCACCAATGGCACCAGTCAATGTGGGATACAGTGAGACCGTCTATGAGCTCAAGAAAAACATCATCCAGCTGCTGGGAAAGTGTGAGTCAACTTCTAACAACATCTTGGAGTTCAGAGAGTGGATAAACAGTCTGTGGACTGCAGTAAAACATGAAAACTTCATCTTCAGCTTCAGAAACAGCCTGGTAGCCGATGCATACATGGTGCTCTGCACAGAGTACAACAAATGGGAGTGGGAGTTCAAAAAAGAAATGTACACCTGGGTTACAGATAAAGAGACAAGAATTTCTAATTTTGGGACAGTTGCTGCAAAAACTGAAATATCTGAGCTGAGAGAATATGTCACTGAGTTGAAAAGTGAAGCAACTACAGAGCTGACCAAGTGGGAGACAATGATGTTTAACAATCTGAATAAATACTTTGAGCAGCCAGAAGGTCATGTTTATCTGGTTGAAGGATACAGAGAGGAGTTCTCAAACAGCATAAAGAGTCTGAGAAAACAAACTGAAAGCTCAGTGTTTGACCAAATCACAACAGCAGCTGACATCAAACAGGGACTGAAAGAACTCGACAAAATCAGAGCCACTTACACAGAAGAAATTGAAAAAGCAGTTTGTGCTTTGATTGATAAATGCCGTAAGAAAAAAATAAAAATGACAGACAAAGAGCTTGATGAAAGTTTCAATAAGATGTGGGCTGAAACACTGAACACCTTGCCTTTCTCTGCACAGCAGACTTCAAATATCTTCACGAGTGTTTCCCATCAGTTGCTGACAAATATTTCACTCAAAGGAAGCCATGCATCTGAACTGCTGAGTGAAAAAAGACTCCAAGACTGTGGACTGAAGCCTTTTACATACAAACCCAAAGGAAAGAAAGAAACAATTGTACACACATTTTCTCAATTGTTGCCCTGGAAGGATGCTGTAAAGGCAAAACAAGAAATCGCTGAAAACATCATATCTGCTTGTAATGATTGTGTCAGTGATAAAATCATGAGAAAAACTAACTATCATGATACTTACATCCAGGAGATCCTTCACATCATTGATGAGAGGCTGAACAAGGCTGATGTTGACACGGACATTGAGTTTGAAGTGTCTCTGAAACAGCACATCTGTGGCTCTGCAGCCAGGAAGTTTCAGAAAATGCATGAAGATTTTATACAAGAAAATGATCCTTACAGACGTCTGGAGAAAAACAAAGACAAGTTTTGTGCAGATTTCAAAGATGTTTTCAATGAGCGAGACCAATGCCAGAAGAAAGCTGAAGAATTCACCAACCAATGTCTGAAACCTGCTGTGGAGGACTTTGTCTATCGTCATCTTGGTCTTGATATTGTTGATAAAATGCTGACAATAGAGGAGTTCAGCACAATAATGTCCTTCCAGTATTCACTTTTACTGGATCTGATTTCAAAAAGTGACTTCCAAAGCTTTAAGAGATATATTTGCTCATATGAAGATTATGTAAAATCGTGGATATCTGATAGAATTAAGGAGATTTTTTCCTCTGACTCAGCATTATGTGAGCTTGAGGACAGACATCTTCAGTCCTGCATTGACTACATAAATGCTGCCATTAAAAAGGCAAAAGCAGAAAAGACTGACAGTCTGAAGACATTTGCAGAAAATATCTGTAAAGAACTTGGTGATAAACTGGTCATTTCCAAGGATGCTCTAGATTCCTTCATGGTTCTGAACAAAGCTGACCAGGACCAGTTTGCTTACTGGCTTAACAAGTGTGTGATGGAAATTACAGAAGCTCTTAGAAACAAGTTAAAAAACACTACATTTAATAAAAAAAACACACATCTCCATCTAAAACCCAAGAATGAGCTTTTCAACAGAGTTATTGGTTGTGGCAAACAGTGTCCATTCTGCAAAGTACCATGTGATGCAGGTGCAGAAGTCCACACTGAACACTTTGCTTCCCTGCATCGACCAAAGGGTTTAGGTAGGAACAGGTGGAATGACTCACAAAAACTCACTACTGACATCTGCTCTTCTGCTGTTATCAGTAACACACATTTTAAATGCAGTGCTACAAACAATAAATGGCATCCTTACAAAGATTATAGGACAATTTATCCAGACTGGAAAATTCAACCAGATGTGAGCCTTGAGGCGTCAGATTATTGGAAATACGTGATGAACAAGTACAACGAGGAATTTGCTGAAGCATATGATGCAGAGCCTGCTGACATTCCTGCTACCTGGGATAATATCACAGAAGAACAGGCAAAGGAAAGTCTCAAGAAGTCATTCGGCATCAAAGTGAAATCTTAACTCATTTTGAGTTGAAAGAACGCAGAACAAAAGAACGTGATTCTTGCCTGAAGTTTTATCCTTTTTTTCCCCCATAAAAGCCCACTTAAATTACAAGTAGAGTTTATCTCTTTCACTAAAGATTAAATAACCCACTGAAGCCTTTTTTGGTATAGGTCCTTAATTTATAAGTAATTATTTAGATTTTTAGCCTTTTATCATTCTATTCTTTGATGAACGTTTGACAACAAAGTATCTCTTCAGTAAATATTTTTACTCTTGTTGAAAAACTCTGAATGTGCTTCTAAATTGGATACATAATTAAAGTTTGGGTAAATATTTGGAGTGTTCCATTATAAATTATTTGTTCAAATTTAACAACTCCTAATCCTAAATCGTTCAAAAGGGTTGATTGCTTCACAGTCAGCAACTCATGCACTCCAATAGGTTTCCTTAGATAGAAAACGTTTTGCTAAATGAAATAATAAACTTAACCTGATTGTTTTGATTTACAAGTATGATCAAATAGGAATGCGTGAATCTGTCTTAATGATGTTGAACTGATTATATATTTCTATATATAAACTTGATCTGCCTTTTAATCTAAGGTCCTCTGGGTCTGACATTTGTTGTGAATCAGTCATCAATAAAAATTATTTTCATGTGAAATTCTTTGTATCTTAGTTATAGTTGTTTATCAACTATGGGTATAGTTATGTTATGAAAAAAAATACTCTATTACATATTTCTTTTTTGATTTGAACATTTGATATCAAACACTCTGTCATTGCCAGATATTGTTTATGTATGTTTGAACTAAATAAACTTTGTTATTCTTAGTGGAAAGCAGCACGCATCCAGTTCAAGACTGGAAACCTGCTAGAACAGCTAGTCATTTAAATCAAACTGACAATATTAAACTTTGAATTGTATTTACCTACAGTTACCTGCATGCACACAAAACTGTCTTGAATAACTTAACTTTTAAATAACTAAAATTATATGTTGCTCTCTCTTAATTCCTGTCCTGTGCTGCTACTTCGGAAAGTCCCACAATATTGGAACCTTTATTTGCTGCTGTTAATTCTGATTAGCTAGTGCTCCAGATGCAGACCAGCTTTATTGCAAAGGCAGGAAAATATATAGCTTTTCCATAGTTTGTATAAAAATGTCATTATTTTCATTGCATTTGTATCATCATGCTTTAACAATATTAAAGATTTTGGGTTCACCTCTGTTTAGTTTTGAGTCTTATGGTTCTAGTTTTTTCCACTGTCTTGATATTTATCTCCTGTATTCATTTGAGTTTAGTTTATTCTATTTTAGTTGTTCCCTTATATAAGCAATACACTTGAGAAGTTTAAAGACTATAAAAAATATTTCCCAATCCATGACCATCTGTCGTAGATCTGTTTAGTCCACCATCTGGAAATGGAGACAATACGGCACAAGCGTAAAGCTACCAAGACAAAGCCGTCCACCTGAACTTACAGGCTGAACAAGGAGAGTGGGGGAATCTGTCCACAAGGCAACTAATAGTCATGCACTGCAGAAATGTGGTCTTTATGGAAGAGTGGCAAAAAGAAAGCCACTGTTTAAAGAAAACCATAAGAAGTCCCCTTTGCAGTTTTTCAGAAGCCTCGATCGGAACAGAGCAAATGTGAAAGAAGGTGCTTTGGTCAAACAAGACCAAAATTGACCCAACAATGCACATCGCTCTGAACACACCATACCTACTGTCAAAAAGGTGGTGGCAGCATCAAGCTCTGGAGATGCTTCCCTTCTGCTGGAACAGGAAAGATGGTCAGAGTTGATGGGCAATCTTTGAAGAAAACCTGCTGAAGTCTGCAAAAGACTTGAGACTTGAGGTTCACCTTCCAGCAGGACAATGACCCGAAACATAAAGCCGGGACTAAAATGGAATGGTTTAAAACAAAACATATTCATGTTTTAGAATGGCCTAGTCAAAGTCCAGACCTTAACACAGTTGAGAATCAGTGGCAAGAGCTGAAAACTGCTGTTCACAAACACTCTCCATCTAATCTGACTGAGCTTGAGCTGGTTTGCAAAGAAGAATATTCAAAAATGTTAGTCACTAGATGTGCAAAGCTGGTAGAGACATACTCTAAAAAACTTGCAGCTGGAACCAAGAAACTAAGAAAACCAGTAACTCTATATACTGAGGGGAAGTGTGGTGAATAACATGGGCTACAGGTGAAATCAGATAGAGATTAATGAAGATAGACAATAAGCACCTGAGGTGAGGAGATTTTTGATGTCAGACAGGCTGTTTCAACCGTATCATCCTATATGGTCTCTAAGGTCAGCTGATCAAGGTAGAGGCTGAAGCTCAGAGGTGATAGGGCTTTTGCTGTTGCAGATCCTATTGTGAAACGGGACCACTGCATGTTAGGCAGCAGCTTCGCTGTCTTCTTTTATCCCATGTTTTGTGTATCCTGTTTGGCGGTGTAGAATTGCTGTCTTAATGTCAAAGAGTGCAATAGATTTTACATTGACAAGTGGAGCACTACTGCTTTCGCCATAGTGTTCCACTTGATTTATACATAAATGCTGCTTTATTGGATTTTATGATGGGACTATTTTATGTTAAATGAACACTAAAACAGAAAGGTAGACAAAAATAAAAAAAATAAAGAGAAAAAGATGATACAGCATGCTAAAAGGGAGAAAATGGAAAGAGTCTGCTTTTATGCCTGGAAAAGGAGATAAAAGTTAAAAGTACATCAAACCAAACAAGTATATATATATATATATATATATATATATATATATATATATATATATATATATATATATATATACTGTATGTGTGTGTGCGTGTGTGTGTGTGTGTGTGTGTGTGTTCAAAATAGCAGGTATGTTACTGGATGCTTATAAAGGGGTGAGCTGCTGCAGGTACTTTATCATTGTAAAAGAAAATGGTGATGTAAAGTTCAGGTTCCGTTCTATTGGTACAAAATTACTTTTATGAACATTATTTTTCATTGAGAGTAACCTTACCCCTTAATAATCAAGCTCCATCATATATCAGAGCTCTGATTACCCCGTATGTTCCTAACAGAGCACTTCGCTCTCAGACTGCAGGTCTGCTGGTGGTTCCTAGAGTCTCTAAAAGTAGAATGAGAGGCAGATCCTTTAGCTATCAGGCTCCTCTCCTGTGGAACCAACTCCCAGTTTTGGTCCATGAGGCAGACACCCCGTCTACTTTTAAGACTAATCTTAAAACTTTCTTTTTTGACAAAGCTTATAGTTAGAGTGGCTCATGTTACCTTGAGCTACCTCTATAGTTATGCTGCTATTGGCTTAGGCTACTGGAGGACATCAGGGCCTATTTCTCTCACTCTACTGAATTCTACTGCTCTCCAATGTTTGCATTGCTTGTCGTCATTTCAGCTTTTAACTTTTTGTTCTCTTTTTTTCTTCTTCATAGTATCATAGTGTCATGATTTGTTGAGATGAACCCGAACGTAACCACACACAAAGCTCGTTTTGAGAGTTTTATCGATGGATGATGGATTATGGTGGATGAGAACCAGAGCCTTTTACCAGGATGGAGCAGGTGGAAGGTGAAGGAGAGCTGGAGTGGGCAGAATGGAAGGAGAAAGATGCCAGGAAAGGATGCAGCAGGCAAAACTGCACCCTGACATTAGAAGCCGGAGGACCATGGGAGAGCCTTAGCGCGGAACACAGGCTGGCAGGTGAACTTCGGAGTGAGATCTGAGCAGAGCTTGAAGCAGGATTCAAGCTGGTCCAAAAGAGCTTTGAGGGAAGACAAAGGAAGGGAGTCGTCTGTGTAGGAAGAAGAGACGAACCGGCAGGGGAGAGGAGACTGAGGTGAGTTTATATAGTTGAATTGACGTGAATTGAGTCCGGGCTGATTGAGACTGCGGATGGAGATAATCTAGGAGAGCTGGAGTGGGCATAATGGGAGGAGGAAGATGCCAGGAAATGTTCAGGATGCATCAGGCAAAACTGTACGCTGACAGTAGGTCAGACCCGGCGACATGGGCGGGCAACGGGGGGCCGTGCCCGCCCACTGAGCCAGCCTTGCCCGCCCTGGACTGGAAGCTGTCTTTTTTTTAACCTCGGAGTGGCCATCGTCCTATTAGTACTATCTTTGTTGTGTCAATCATACAATTCAAACAATCAAATCGACTGAAGGCAACATGCTAGCCAATTACAGCTGGAGAAGGGCGGGACACTGGTTCATACCTTCATAGCCTTCACAGAAGCGCGTCTCGGCTGTGGTCACCGTCGGTGTCGGTAGTGCAGGATGGATATTCAGTCTGATTACCAAACAATTACAAGAAGTGACAACGGAACAAAGGAGAGCGAGCTGGAAGCAGCGCTATTAATTTCTCTTTGAAACGTCAGCATGGAAGTCAACATTGGAGTAAACATTTAGGCAAGGAGGGTTAGCTAGGACAGCTAGGAGCACAAGGAGCAGAACCAAGCAGTAAAACTGCCAAACTGAAGGGTTACTTGATGGCAGAAGGGAATTCTACTTGCCAGGGGTGATTCTAGGATCTGACCTTTATAGAATAGAATTATAGAATAGAATTCAAGTTTATTGTCATTGCACTGTCACAAGTACAAAGCAACGAAATGTGGTATCTCTGCTTTTAACCCATCCCCTAGGGGAGCAGTGGGCTGCGACTGTGCGGCGCCCGGGAAGCGTTCGGGGGTTAAGGGTCTTGCTCAGGGAGCCAGAGTGCAGGCACTGGGGATCGAACCGGGTACTTGCATGGTTCTCTGAGTGCAAGCGCGCTGCTCTAACCACTAGACCAGCACTCCCCACTTTAGGGATGCTCAGCAGGCTTTTAGTCCAGATGTAAGATTCTTGGAGTTGACACATTTTTGAGCTAAAGCTCGTCAAACAAACTACAATATAGGCCCATCCAAAGGCAGTGACATACAGATTTAAATGTTTTCACTTGATAAAACTTTGTGCATTTGTAAAACCTGCATGATGGGAATAGTTAGACTAGCTATATTGATAAAAGTGAGTAATAATTCTCCTAAAGACACAAAACTAGGGTTAGGGCACTGCTGCACATTGTTTGTCAGCTGGCTGAAAACAGGGCTGCTATTACTACACTCCCCTTATTGTCGTATTGCTAGAGACAAATTTAGCAGTTTGGATATATACCCAGTTGCGGAGAAGCATATATATATATATATATATATATATATATATATATATATATATATATATATATATATATATATATATATATATCCTGACTCTGCTCTGTAGCGTTTTTTTCTTCTAAAGCCCGCGGTGCTGGTGTGTTTTTTTCGGGAGAAGAACATAGTTATCAGTAGTTGTTGTCGCTCTTTTTTCTTCTGGGCAAAAATATTCTTATGAACATGCCACCATCGATTATGTTTGAGAAGTGCTGTGTCTCTGCTCTGTCTTCTGTAACCCCCAGTCGGTCGAGGCAGATGACCCAACCGGGTCTCAGCCTGTTCGGACGCTTTTTTCTCTGCTCTCTGCTTGCTTGCATTTTCCTGCCTTTTACTTTTTATCTCCTTTTTATCTCTTAACCTAAACCACAGAAAGTTGGATTTAGTTTTTATTTATTTATTTTCTTTTTATTTTCTTTTACTTATTTTTTTATTTGGATTTTGAAAAGATGCCTTCCTTCAACACAATGGACTTTGACAAGCTTTTACAGAAAATAGCTGTTATGGAACTGAAAATCTGTCGACTTGAAGTGAATTATGATGTAAACGCCGCGAATGGAAATGATACGACCCTGCCCGTGATTCCGAGCGGTGACCACCAGCCCAGCGACTCACCGAACAAACAGTTCCCTGAGGAAAATGAGAATCCCTGGACCACTCTGGGTGCAAGACCAAAGCACCAACGAACCCCACGCCTAGACAAAGAAAACTGGCCGAGACTACAGAGAGATGTCCCAGGACAAGTGAAACAACAGCGGGCTGTTCCCACAACAAATGATAGGAGTAAACCTGCTGGAAATGCTGGAATTCCTTTACGAAACAGATTCGCTCCGCTCCAAAATGTGACCCAGGAGGACAAAAACCAGAGGTATGTCAACGATTTTCGTTCTAAGACATCAGAGAAAAGACATGCCACAGGGCCAAGGACCCTGATATTATGCAATGGTTCTGTAAGGGGGATTAAACATTTCTGTAACAAGAAAAATACAGAGGTGTTGATTTATAACGACGGGAACTGTGGCCTGGTTTCTGATTTAACAGACATCCTTCAGACAGACCTTCCAAGGATCTTGAGAAAACGTCCGACCTTGGAAACCTCATAATACAAGCTGAAGCCCTGAAGGACGTCAACCATATAAGAAAATCAGAAGTATTAAAAGAGGATTACATTCGTTTGTTGAAACTTGTTGATGGCCTGAATGTCAAGGTTCTTCTTAGCGGGCCTCACCCACCCGCTAACTGCGGAGACGAGATTTTTTCCAGAATTCTGATGCTAAACAAATGGCTGGAAAAAACATGCAAAGAAACAACTGTAACCTTCATAGACAACTTTAACATATTTTGGGAAAGAAGACATCTGTTGAACAGAGATCGTTTCTCTCTAAATAGGTCAGGTGCAAAACGGCTGATTTCAAACATCTTCTATTCTGTGAACCATGCGTCATCAGCTTTGTCCCAAAACAAAGAACATCCAATGCCAAAACAAATGATAAGCCCAGTGCAGCCCGAACAAGCCAAGATAAAGATGGCCAGAAAGATGACACAGAATGAGGCGTTGTCAGAGCTATAGGACGATTCATCCCAGATCTCAGCAGGACAACGAAAGGACCAAGAACCTCCATCTTCACAAACACCGGTCCAGACTGGACCCGCCTCCCCTTCTTCTCCACAAAGCCCAGAAGTTCCTTTTCTGGAATTTTCTCATAACATGAACAAAGTATTTAAGATTGGCCTACAGATGACATCCTCTCCACATAGCCATTCTGCTGTGAATAAACCAGGATTCTCCAAAGGCCTCAGAGCCTCAGATCCTCCTCCTCCACGTATCACAGAACACTCTGGTACTGAGGAACTCCAAATTACTTCGCTGTGATACAGATTGGGCCCTGGCCACACGTTTATCAGACATGAGAGTTCCCAGCATCAGCCGGGGCCTTTCGCCGGAGATTATGGAATATCTGTGATAATACGTGGCAGAAATAAGAAAAACAAAAGGATAAACAGGAACAAATACTTAAAAATCATAAACTGTCAGATGCAACCTGTCACAGAGACATCATCAACCACTAAGTCATATAAACTGGGTTTATTAAATATTAGATCTCTGTCAGGAAAATCCCTTTTAATTAATGACTTCATTATTGACAATAATCTTGATGTAATGTTTTTAACAGAAACATGGCTGCATGAATTTAGTGAAGCAGCTATACTGATGGAGTCGACTCCTCCAAACTACAATTTTCTTTGTGAGAGCAGACAGCAAAGGAAAGGTGGAGGAGTAGCAACATTGTTTAATGATTCACTAAAGTGTAAAAAGGTGTTTTTAGGAAAATTTGACTCTTTTGAACATTTGGCTCTCCAGGTAAAGGGCCCGATACGAACTATGTTTCTGAATGTGTACAGGCCTCCTAAGTCCACATCAAACTTTTTTAATGATTTTAGTGACCTGCTGTCTGTGATATGTGTTGATTATGACTGTTTAATTATTGTTGGAGACTTCAACTTTCACGTTGACAACCCTGAAGACAGAAGTGCAAAAGAACTGTGTGACACACTTAGAAACTTTGATTTAAGTCAACACGTTAAACAGCCAACACACAAACAGGGACATATTTTAGACTTGATCATCACTAAAGGTCTAAAGATTTCACAGGTCAATGTAACTGATGTTGCCCTATCTGATCACTTTTCTGTTACCTTTGAAAGCATCATTTCCAGTGACTCATTTAGCCAAAGGGACATCGTAAGAAAACGCACCTTTAAGGACAATGCCGCGGAAACTTTTATTCAAGCTTACTCTGATACTTCAACCTTGGGCTGCAACTCAGTAGATGAGCTAGTAGATAACTTTCAGTCTAAAGTCTCAGACATCATTGACTGCATTGCTCCAGTCAAAGTGACGTTTTTTTCCGGGAAGAAAAAATCTCCTTGGAGAAATGCTCCATCAGTTAGAAGTGAAAAAAGGGAATGTCGAAAAGCTGAACGCAGGTGGAGAAAGAACAGACTCCAGGTTCACTACGACATCTATAAAGAGAGACTTTACAGATATAACTTACAACTGAAAAATGCAAGAGAATCTTTCTTCTCTGAGATCATCAAGAAAAACATTAATAATGCTCGTGTCTTATTTTCCACAGTTGACAGGCTAACAAATCCTCCTGTGTCCGTGACTTCCGAACTCCACTCCACAGGGGCCTGCAACGAATTTGCTAACTTCTTTACTGAAAAAATCCTAAAGAGAACCAATGCTTTATTCAGCTGGAACTATTTCTGACAAAATGTCCCATTTCAGCGAAATAAACCACAAAAGCTTAGAGCAGATCATTCAGCAGCTAAGTTCCTCCTCCAGCTGCCTTGATGTTCTACCCACAGCTTTCTTTAAAAAAGTTTTACCTGGCATAGCGTCTGATTTGACCCAGATAATAAACACGTTCCTTCTGTCAGGTGTTTTCCCCCAGTCCCTAAAAACAGCAATTATCAAACCACTGCTGAAAAAGAACAATTTAGACAAACTTCTACTCCAGAACTACAGGCCCATCTCAAACCTCCCCTTTATCAGTAAGATTATTGAAAAAGCTGTATTTCAACAATTAAACACCTTCTTAACAACGACCAGCCGCTTTGACGTTTTCCAGTCAGGTTTCCGCGCTCACCACAGTACAGAGACCACCCTTATCAAGGTGTTCAATGACATCCATATAAATACAGACTGTGGAAGAACCACCGTGCTGGTACTATTGGACCTTAGTGCAGCATTTGATACTGTCGATCACTCCATTCTGTTAGAGCGCCTGGAGAACTGGGTCGGCCTCTCTGCTACAGCTCTCCACTGGTTTAAATCCTACTTAAAGGACAGGGACTTTTTTGTATCAGTAGGTAACTTTACATCGAAGATTACAAAAATCACATGTGGGGTTCCCCAAGGGTCCATTCTGGGTCCCCTCCTCTTCAATATCTACATGTTCCCTCTAGCCCAGATAATAAAAAATAACAACATCAGCTACCATAACTATGCAGACGACACACAGCTTTACATCACCATGTCACCAGGTGACTATGAACCAGTTCAGGCACTGAGTAAATGCCTAGAAGAAATCAATGCATGGATGTGTCAAAATTTTCTTCAGTTGAACAAAAACAAAACTGAAGTAATAATATTTGGACCAACAGAGGAAAGATCAAAAGTTAACACACAGCTTCAGTCGCTTCAGCTAAAAACCACTAATCAGGCCCTAAATCTGGGAGTAGTGATGGACTCAGACCTGAACCTCCAAAAGCACCTAAAGACAATTACAAGGTCGGCTTTCTATCACCTGAAGAACATTTCTAGGATTAAAGGACTGATGTCTCAGCAGGATCTGGAAAAACTAATCCATGCGTTTATTTTTAGTAGAATTGATTACTGCAACGGTGTTTTCACAGGTCTGCCTAAAAAGTGGATCAGACAGCTGCAGCTGATCCAGAACGCTGCTGCCCGCGTTCTCACTAAGACTAAGAAAGTAGAGCACATAACCCCAGTTCTAAAGTCCTTACACTGGCTCCCTGTATCTCAGAGAATAGACTTTAAAATACTTCTGTTAGTCTATAAATCTCTAAATGGCTTAGCACCTAAATACATCACAGACTAGTTATCAGCGTATAAACCCTCCAGACCACTCAGGTCTTCTGGCTCCAGCCTGCTCTGCAGAACCAGAACCAGAACCAAACAAGGAGAAGCAGCATTTAGTTCATATGCTCCACTTATCTGGAACAAACTTCCAGAAAACTGTAAAAGTGCAGAAAGCCTGAGTTCCTTTAAATCGAGATTAAAAACACATTTGTTTAGAATTGCCTTTGAATGTTCAAGTTAAAATGTTTTACTGTTTTAAAATGTTCTTTTTTGTTTCTACACTATCCCTACTTGCTTTTATTCTGTTTTATTTTCCTATATTTTAATCATGTAAAGCACTTTGCATTGTCTCTGTACTGAATTGTGCTATATAAATAAATTTGCCTTGCCTTGCCTTGACCGTTCGTACTGAGCCCGGTTCTGCTGGAGGTTTTTCCTTCCCGTTAATTGGGAGTTTTTCTTTCCACCGTCGCATTATGCTTGCTCAGTATGAGGGATTGCTGCAAAGCCATGGACAATGCAGACGACTCTCCCTGTGGCTGTACACTTCTTCAGGAGTGAATGCTGCTTGTCAGGACTTTGATGCAATCAACTGGTTTCCTTATATAGGAAACTTTTTGACCAATCTGTATAATCTGACCCAATTTGTAAAATATGATTAAATTTGACTGTGTAAAGTGCCTTGAGATGACATGTTTCATGAATTAGCGCTATATAAATAAAATTGAATTGATTTGTAGCAAAAAAACAAAAACAAACAGAAAGCATAACTTTCACAGCATTTAAAGATTTAAACTTTAATTTTCTTTTTTTTAGATTTTCATGGTTGAAATGATGAAACTTTTGTTCCATCATTTGACCCATGAGTTCACATGTAACAAAATATGCTCTAAAAGTAAAACCACTCTGGCAATAAGCTTATCAATACTAAAAAGGATGACCAAGACTTTAAGTAAACATTTTTATTTCAGCTTCTCAATAACAGACATAATGAAATTAAAAATCTAAATAGTCCCATTACTGAAACCTTTCAATTAGTCCTTCTGATACAAAAAATTTGAAACGGATTGAAAAGAAAAAACACAAAACTAGAGAAAAAGAAGCACCTTCATCTTAAATCTAAATTAGTTCCTTTATCAAACATTATGAATCACTAAATTAAATTTAATTAAAGCCTTTGCATTAGTCCACACACCTTTCATGAAACCCTTTTCACAACAGTCATATCAGGACTATGTAACTATGTAAAAAGATATTTAAATGTCCCAATGTTGTCTCTTTCAATTAAACTATATTTCCTTTAGAAGTTAGATTTTTTTAATATAAGTTAAACTTTTTTTTCCCTGAAATTCCTGATGTTGGAAGTCATTAAATCATCTTTAACTAACAGTTATTATAAGGATAATTGGTTTTATGGCCAGATAAATTTATTAAAGAGTCTGGTAAATATGGTGTTTGCTTACCAGTGGCTGTTTCTTGCATTAATTGAACCCTGAGAACCTTTTCTTCTGCCACTCCCAATCAAATCCAGCTCAACACAAAGCACTAAAAATAGTCTCCCTATTCTCAGCAGAAGGCAGGAATCCAGACCTGATAAACCAAGTGCACATCTAAAAAAAATCCATAGAAACCTGAATTAAAGTGAAGCGCGGAAAAGCCTAACAATTCAGAAAATTGGATTTACCATTTGGAGCCAGCAAATGACTTAAAGCTGACAGGAAAGGCAGTGCAGCTTGCCCACATAACAAATAACATATTTGGATTATGCCCTCCCTATCTCTACTCCTGGATTGTTATGGCGGAGGATGCTCAGAAAAGCTCCAGGCTATCCCCCTTCCCTGCGGACACCTGTGGATCTGAACTGTTGGCCGGCTGATAACATCAAGGACAATGGCCTCTGGAGAGTGTTCACGGAAATATAAACACTTTCACCCAAACAGACACACATAACTGATGCTCATAAAACTAATGAACTTACGTACACGCGACGGGTCTCAAATGTTTATCTTCTGCATATATGTGTCTTGTGTTTTGCGCGGATGACTGCTGGGGGGGGCGTCTGCATCGACGCCATCGGTGAAGTCGCTTCTCGCTTCAAAGTATCAATGTATTTTGGCCTGTTTTTTCCCTGCCATTCACTATATGCACGCGAGAAAGCAACAACAAAAAAAAACGTGTTAACGTCAAATAAACATGCAAGCATATCGAGTTAGTTTTTTATTTTTTGGAATGTTGGCGAGGCGGTAGCGTGAGTTTGGCGAGGCGGCAACATAGTGCTGCGGGAAACACTGCACATGCTTTTATTTTGTGAAGGTCTGTTGTTGCGGTGTAGGGGTTTCAATCAGAACAGTAGGTGGCGATAATGCGCCAATAACCTCGCTGTCAGCCCAGCCTCGGATTCAAACAGGAAGAAAGGTGCTGGCTGGAAAAAGGAAATTGCGGAAAAAACAAAGCTGACATGCGGAAAAAACAAAGCTGACATGGGGAAGGTGTAACGTTCTGTTGTGGTTTAGGTTATTTTCAGTTAGTCAACTTTTCTGTTTTAGGATTTATTTCTGTGTTGTGTTGTTTTTGATTTGTGCTTAGTCTGTTTTTAGTCATCTGGTCTTGGTTATTATTTATGTCAGCTCGTGTCCATTAGTCTTTGTCTTACTTTCTTAGGTTTTCTCTTTATTTGTCTGTATGTTCCTTCAATTGCTTTCACCTGTTTTGGTTAATTGGTCCCGCACTGCTCACCTGTTCCACCCTCCTATTTAAGCCTGCCTTAGTTGTTTGTGTGTTGCCGGAACGTCTTGTGTTAATCCCTCTCGCCTGCTTGCGGTAAGCTCTTTCCAGCCTCTGATTATTTTTTGTTCAACCTGCCTGTCTGCCAGTCCGTGCCCGATCTGTTCTTTGCCTTTCAGTTTTTTTTTGAGTTCGCCTGTTTGCCACCTGGATTATGTTAATAAACCCCTTTTCAAAATACAGCTCCGTGTCTGCCTCACATTTGGGTTCAACATTAGCGAATCATTACAGAAGGGTAAAGTCACAGAACTTTTAAATTGACATTTTCAGTTTAAAGTTCTTCCAGCAACGAATATGACAGAAACAATTTAGTTGTAACCACTGCCAAGTTAAACTTTCTTATCACCGGAGCACCTTGATCTTAACATATCACTTAAATGCCAAACATACTGTAGACATCACCAAACAATTCAATGGCCCAGAGAAGCTAACCAATGTAATGGCGAAGTGAATAGCTACTGTAGACCTTTTTTTGTGCTTCACACTTTGGTATTGAACATAAAATGGTAATGCTGCTCCCTGCTGTTACCTCAGAAATTGCCTGTTTTTGGTAGATTTTTTCTTACCGTACTCCGCCAGATAGATTTGCTCCGCATATCCATCTGGAAACCTTCCGTTGAAGTAATTTTGTGAAGGGGCGAAAATACTGGTTAGCTGATTGGCCTATGTTGGTGATAGACGGGCCAAATAAACCAATCAGATTTGTCGTCGCTCGTAACAGAGCGACGACGAAAACACAACCACAAGCTAAGCTACTCTTGCTGCTGCAGGTAAAGGCTCGTTAGCTCAGCAAAGAAATGCTCTGTAATTCCGATAAAACTTGCTCGACAGCCGCGCTAACGCTAGTTTCATCGGCTGAAGCCGCCATGATCTTTAGACTGAACTGACGCGCTTCCCGTTGCGTCACACCTCAACCCGCCTCAAAGCCAACGCTGATTGGACGTTCGTTTGGTGAACGGCTCCAAATTTTCTTTAACGGAGGGTAGCCAGACTGATCTGCGAGTGAAACCTTGAAAGCTCGCCAGATCAGGATGGTCTCACGAGGCTAGATTTTTTCCCCATAAAGAGAATTTCCTGTCAGTGGCAATAAGCTTTAATTTATTATTATTGCTATTTTTTGTTTTACATGTTTAAGTTGAGCTTTACACTAAATATGTGTTACTGATAAGTGCTACAAATGTTACAACACTTTTGTTCATATGGCAGCAGAACATTAAAATAAAAGTGCTCTTTACACTACTTTTGAATTCATTTTTGGAGTTTGCGCATACAATGCGATTAATCAGGCAAATTATGCGATTAATCACGATTAAAGATTTTAATCGTTGCCCAGCCCTAATATATATATATATATATATATATATATATATATATATATATATATATATATATAAGGGCATAATTAGACATATTATAATAATCCCAGAGGGAAATTACTTTTGTTACATGCTCCAGATATACACGCATTTTTATATATATATTTACAACATTCCACACAAGTAATATAAATATATACATATATAAGTCAATATATATATATATATATATATATATATATATATATATATATATATATATACAAATGTATAACTATAAATCCAAGTAAAGTGATAGTGACTTGTACAACAACAGTGCAAAGAATGAATAAATGTCAATTACAGAGGGGGGGTGTCTGAATCAACGAGGGAGGCGTTGTAAAGATTGATGACCACAGGCAGGAATGATTTCCTGTGGCGCTCTGTGGTGCATCTGGGTGAGAGGAGTCTTCTGCTGAAGGAGCTCCTCTGCCGGGCCAGTGTGTCATGGAGAGGGTGTGAGACATTGTCTAAGATGGACTGTAGCCTCGACAGCATCCTCCTCTCTGCCACAGCCGTCAGTGTCCAGCTCCTCCCCCACAACATCACCGGCCCTCCTGATCAGTTTGTTCAGTCCACCCTGTCAGACACACAGTTCTGTAGGCGTACATACTGGGGTCTACCCGTCAGGTAATCAACAATCCAGGACACGATGGGGGCCTCCACCTGCATCGCCGTCATCTTCTCATCCAGTAGAGCCGGACGGATGGTGTTGAAGGCACTGGAGAAATCAAAGAACATGATTCTCACAGTACTCGCCGGCTTGTCCAGATGGGTGTACACTCTGTTCAGCAGGAAGATGATGCTGTCCTCAACTCCCAGGTGGGGCTGGTAGGCGAACTGTAGTGGGTCGTTGAAGGGCCTGACCATGGGCCTTAGCTGCTCCAGGACTAGCCTCTCAAAGGTCTTCATGATATGGGACGTCAGTGCCACCGGTCTGTAGTCCTGGGGGCCGCTAGGACGCGGCGTCTTTGGCACAGGAACGAGGCAGGACATCTTCCACAGCACGGGGACTCTTTGGAGGTGCAGGCTGAGGCTGAAGACTAGGCTAAGTACTCCACACAGCTGGTAGGCACAAGCTTTGAGCACCCTGGGGAATACACCATCGGGGCCTGCAGCTTTGCTGGAGTGGAGTCTGGTTAGCTGTCTTCTCACCAGGTCAGGAGTGAAGGACACTGTAGAGGTAGGGGGAGGAGTGAGGTCCTCAGGTTGTGGAGGACCTGACGTGAAGGAGGGGGGAGGAGTGGAGTCGGTGGATGTGGATTGAGGTGGTGAGGAGCAGACAGGGGGTCTGTAAGGAGGAGGAGTGGGGAAAGGTGGAGTGGTCGTTGTAGGGAAGCCAGCAGCAGAGAGTTGTGGGGGATGGGCCGCAGTATCAAACCTATTAAAAAATAGGTTCAGGTCATTGGCCCGGTCCACGCGACCTTCCAACCCCATGCCAGTGGACTTCTGGAACCCTGTGATGGCTCTCATCCCACTCTACACATCCCTCAAGTTGTTGGTCTGGAGTTTATTCTCCAGCTTTCTCCTGTATTTTTCCTTAGCCTCCTTGATTTTACGTTTGAGTACCCCCTGCACTCTCCTCACCTCCTCATGGTTGCCATCTCTGAACGCCCTCTTCTTCTCATTCAGAATGGTCTTTATGTCCTTGGTGATCCATGGTTTATTGTTGGCGTAACAGGTGACAGTCCGAGCTGGAACATTGCAGTCCACACAGAAGTTGATATAGTCTGTGATGCAATCTGTGAGCCCATCGATGTCCTCCCCATGGGGCTCACAGAGTGCAGGCCAGTCAGTCACCTCAAAGCAGGTCTGCAGTGCCTCATAAGCCTCCTCCGACCACCTCCTCACAGTCCTTGTGGTCGTAGGCTTCCTCTTCACTAGAGGCACATAACAGGGTTTGAGGTGAACCAGGTTGTGATCTGACCTGCCCAGAGGGGGGAGAGAAGTGGAGATGTATGCATCTTTAATGTTAGCATACATCAGGTCCAGGGTCCTCTCCTCTCTGGTAGGGCAGCTCACATACTGTTTGAAGGTCGGCAGAACTTTGTTCATGGTGACATGGTTAAAGTCTCCCAACATGATGATGAGGGCATTAGGATGTTGGTTCTGTAGTTTGGAGATGGTGGTGTGTATGATGCTGCAGGCAGATGTTGGATTTGCAGAGGGAGGGATGTACAGGACAGCAGCAATGACATGTGGGATCTCTCTAGGCAGCTGAAATGGACGGAGTCCAACGGCTAACAGTTCAACAGTTCAATATCCAGGCTACATCCGGTCATGAGCTTTGAGTCATGACCGAAAGAACGAGATCCCAGATACAAGCAGCCGAAATGAGTTTTCTCCGTAGTGTGTCTGGGCTCTCCCTTAGAGATAGGGTGAGGAGCTCAGTCATCCGGGGAGAACTCAGAGTAGAGCCGCTGCTCCTCCACGTCGAGAGGAGCCAGTTGAGGTGGCTGGGGCATCTGGTGAGGATGCCTCCTGGACGCCCCCCTGGTGAGGTGTTCCGGGCACGTCCCACCGGGAGGAGGCCCAGGGGAAGACCCAGGACACTCTGGAGGGACTATGCTTCTCTGCTGGCCTGGGAATGCCTTGGTTCCCCCGGAGGAGCTGGCCCAAGTGGCTGGGGAGAGGGATGCGTCATCAGTGCTGTTTCAAGTCCTAACTGCAGTCTCTGCAACTGGATGTTTTCAGAGGGAGCTGATTGACAGGTTGAGTATTCCACAGATATCCCTGGGCATGAGCTGTACGGGACGGCCTCATCCATGTTGTTCAGATACATAAAAGTCCCCTAAATCATGGCTCTCATTATAGATGAAGGGCCAATTTCCAAATGTAATTACATCTATGACTGCACTCATATTGCTCTAATCCTGCTCAACTCAGAATCCTGCTATACTATCATAATAATCATAATTATTCTCATCATAATACTTGTGGTGTGAACAAAGTAAGAACAGCGAATGCTGATTTCTAGGTAATTATTTCATATAGTTAAAGTACTTCACAAAGTGTGTATGGGGACAGACATCCTCATTGAAATAGCCCGTTTCTTTAATGAGTCACTGATTTTAAAAAAAGCTGTTGCTCGAGTTGTCACTGAGACTGCCTGACAGCACTGTTGCATTGGTTATTTGGACACGTTCTGGGTGCCTTCCGGCACCCAGAACGTGGGTGCCGGAAGGCAGGGACATGGCTGCATGAAGTTCTGCATTATTTCCTGACACGTCTACGCACATTTTTATATATCATACGGTTTTAAGATGTCTTGCGTCCACCAACTTTAAGTATGAAAGCTGCACACTTTTATGCATGACCCTCCTGAGCTGTGAAAGTCACATCATCCTCCCGACTAGTTTTATGGAAAGAGAACAAAGATAACTACCAGACAAGTTAGCTACTTTATTAATATTATTTTAAATCTGATAATTTACAAAGTGTTACTGATTATCTGTCAAGTATACTTAAGCTAAAGTCATGTTAGCTATGTTGCCAGAAGATGGGAAACTTAAAATCAGAAACAAATTATTGCCTTTTTAAATAAAAAGTATTTTACTCATCTGGGAACCGCCCAAACAGCGCCTCCCATTCTCGCCTGATTCTTACCCCATAGGGGAAGGGGAGGTGTTGGCCTAGTGGTTAGAGCAGTGCGCTTGCTCTCTGAGAAGCTTGCAAGTACACTGTTCGATCCCCACTGCGTGCACTCTGGGTCCCTGAGCAAGACCCTTAATCCCCAATTGCTCCCCAGGCACCGCACAGTGGCAGCCCACTGCTCCCCAAGGGGATGGGTTAAGATGCAGAAGTGAATTTCTCCATTGTGAGATCAATAAAGTTCAATTATTATTATTAAATCTCATTTATTGCATTAACTTTTGTTCTGATTCTCATCTCTGCTCTGTGTATCTCTAGTCAGACCTCTGTTGCCAACCTAGAGGTGGAAGTAAAAGTACCTAGATGCGGTTTGGAGATGCGGTTTGGTACTTTTACTTCCAACCTAGAGGTGGAAGTAAAAGTACCAAACCACATCTCTTGGTTGACCTTACCATTGAACTTAGCTTTGGTTCTGTGGAAAGTTGTCTCACTTTTATTTTTATTGAGGATCTGTATAGCCCTGGTCAGCCAGAAATGTAAGGAATGAAACGGAAAGGATGATTGGTAGTCATTTTTTCTGGTCCTGACTGCTTCATTGAATTTCTTATAGAGGTCTGCCGGTCCTCCAGCTGTGTAAACACAAATTGCCTGCATGTTATCTTTTGTTAGATCTTCGTCTCCAGGTTGTTTTTGTTTTTTTGAACAATTCTCAGCTTTGTCCCATGCTTTTTTAAAGAGACTGTCTTTTATTTCCTTTTTAAAGTATGTTTCCTTGACCTTTTCTTCCATCCTTTCAGCGCAGGTAGAGTACATGTCATCAACAGAATTTTCAGCCATGTGCAGTGGGACAGTGGGTCATGACAGTGGATTGACATAGTATATAGATTTTTTTTAAGGGAAAGAATAACCTTTGAGTTAAAACTACAAATGGCTATATTTAATGAATATTGGTTAAAATGGCTGAAGTACATAAAAAGGCCAGACATTGTTTGATAAGCGTATTGTAACATTTAGACCCACTGTTTGTTTGTGTTTTGTAATAAGGCTAAAAACAAATAAAAACCTGAATGACATAAAATGAAATTGTAAACAAAGTCTGAATTTAAAACTTTAGGTGAGTTTGTAACATTGTTATTTTTGGAAATAAACTCCACAATCCACAGTTACTTGTTCTTGTGTTACTTGTCATTGTGTTATTATCAGGTACTTCTCGTACCATTTTATGTCTATTTCAGTTGATAGCTGTTGTTGCCTTTTACGTCAGAAACCTACACTCTCTTTTCACATTGTAAATCACTGGCTTTTAACCTTCTTAGCTGATATTGTTTTACAGCAGGCTTTTTTCAGCCAGATTTCAGATATGACTGAATAAGACAGATCCTGTATGAGGCCCCAGTCACGTCTATATAACTATAAACGTTCTTTGTCTACTCTTTTTTTTTTTACATTTACGTCCCATTTCTATGCTGCTTTCTGTTATCACAATGGCTGCATATTGTCAGCAATACCCCCAAGGTTCTCCACGAAAATAGTCCTCGGCAACAACCAGTTGCAGCTTGTCTGACCGCAAACGACAAGAAACTGGTATCTGGCTTGCTGGCTGCAAAAAGTGAGTTGTCTCTTCAGCTGTTTCAGTTTTTTGTACCAGGGTCAGTCAACAGGTTGACAAACTAAACGATAAGATGGCATTTGCTATGGGGAGACCTGTTTTTCTGGAATCCAGCAAAGACCCGCCTGAGGAGAAACACGAGAGCAAAAGAGCAATCGCAAAATTCCAGTAAGGCTTAGTATTTTCTCAACGAAAACCAAAATTCACAAAGTTCATTTGTTCATGTTAAAGGAGCAATGTGTAAAATATTTACTGCAAATTTCACTGAAATTATTCTCACTTGTCAACTGGGACGGAAGTGACATTCTCTATCAACAATCGTCCCTTTTAAGTCATGTTTTTCTTCTTTCAAACCTAGAGGTACAGTCCGGATCCAATTTTTTGCAGTTTGTAGTTTGTGTTCACTTCCTGTTTCCTAAACTAATCCTATGGGTGTTCCCAGGGTTCCCTAAACAGAACACCACATTTGGTATTTTATTTTGGCAAAAGAGCATCAACCTGCAAACGTGGAAGCCAATAAGAGAAGTGGACCAGAAATAGAACAGAATACAATGTCATATATCTATTCTGTAGAGGTAAAAATTCAATTCAACCAGCAATGAACCGTTGAGTAAATGGAAGTTTTCCATGAAGCCTGTGTGTGTGTTGTTTTGATGTGCAACACTATTCAATTAACATAAATTTTAACTATATAGCACCAATTCACAAGGCATGACATCTCAAGGCTCTGTAGACGGCTGTCTTTTTGTTTTATTACTTTAATGCGGGGTTGGATTTTTTATAATTTCTCACCTTAACTTTTCTTACCATAAATATTATTGCTTTTTTAGGGGGGATATTTTTTACAATATGTAAGTTTTACACAGATGCTGGTCTTAAACTTCCTCCTTGCCATGACTCCATGCCACGTCACATTGCTGCCGTAATCCAGGGAAAAGGAACCTTGACTAAGTATGGAGGGCTGCACATGTTCATACTTTTCAGTTGGTCAAAATTTCTGGAAATACATTTTTATTTATGGATCTAAAGTAATTTCAAATTTTCTGAGATACTGGATAGGAGGTTTTAATTAGATGTCAGCTAAAATAATCAAAATTAAAATAAATAAACACTTGAAATATGAGTATATGTGTGTCATGAATTTAATATAATATACATGTTTCAGTGTTTAAATGAAATTACTGGAAAAAATAAACTTTTTCATGATGTTCTAATTGTATTACCAGCAACTGTATTAGTTATGATAAATCACTTCATAGTGGGATCCCCCCCCCCTCATTTTTCATATCTTGAGTTTGAGTCTCCTGACGAACTAAATTCAGATTCCAACATGATAAAACAACTGAGCATGGGACAATAAGGGTGTGTTCAGTAAGCAGCTTGGATTTCTTGTATACTAACAACAACAAAAATAAATTAATAGAAAAGGAAAGTGAAAGTAGCATCTAGAATATAAAAGGAGTCGTCTCCTGCACAGCTCCTCAGACACCAGTGCTCGGCTACAGCATCACAAACACCAAGAACTGCTGCTTCCCTCTGATAACTTCACAATCAGAGTAAAACTTTTTTTTACCTATTGGGTTTACATGAAGAGATCTCAAAAAGGTAGGATGTTTATTTAACTTTTAAACAATATCTCCATATGATCCATTCCATTTTTTTTTACTTCTACATATCTTACTAAGCTGTGAAAAGATAATCTGATTACATCACAGAATCAAGAAAAGGCATCTCTGCACTGTCAGTGATGTATTTTATAACTGAAAAAAAATGCTAATAAAATATATATATATGTAGGAAGGCAGAATATGAATAGTGGGCTATTTTTAATATGCAGGTTTATGCGAGCTGATGAATTACATTCTGAGGTAAATAAACTGAGGAAATATAATTAGGTCAACTTAAAAATGAATAAAGAATTAACATGCTTGGCCTGTTTTAACTGGTTTCAGCAGCACAGCTATGGCATAAAATATTCTGAATGCTATATATTTTAATAACCCCTGTGTAAGTAAAGATAAAATTTGATATAACTAGTCTTAATCAGTGTAAAATAACAATTTTCTAATTAAAGGCATTTAGAAATAAAGTTTCCAGGTTTATTTATCCTAGCTTTATTATTTTAGTTTAAATTCTTTTCATAAAAGCCTCATGTAAAATATTATATCTTAAACTCACACAATATTACTGTGTTTTTTTTTTTACATTTTAAAGGGTAAAATACTACATAGAATTTCTTACTTTTTTATGCATTATGTAAACATTTTAATGCTGTCCTTTAATAACAATAACAATATACTTTTGTTTGAATTGAATTAATTTGTAATATAATTTTTTTAAAAAAATACACTGTGACAAACTTGACAATCATACTAAGCGATATTGACGATTACTCTCCGTTCTCCGTGTTTTTGTGAAGGCACAAAACCCGCGAGAATTCAGCTTGCAGGCAAGATTAACGAAGATAGTGTAGGAAGCATTATGCTTCTACCTGGTGGTCACAGGATGAACTGCAACCAGTATTTTAATTTAATTTATTGTTTTTGCACAAAATGATTGAAAACATTTTTGTTATTGAACATTAATGACGACAGAAACACGCTGTAATTCAATCTCAAAGCTCTGTGCTGTGAAACCTGAAATTGGAATAATTAAAAAATAAAGGCAGAAACATATAAATGGCCCAATAAATAAACCAGTGCACTTAAAATGTATCATTTAATGTGAGGAAAATATAAATAATTTTACATCTATTAAAGTCTTTGTTGAAAATATTCGATTGATTTACTTTAACTATTTTCAAAAATTAACTTTCAACCTTTTTTCTATTTATTTCCAACATGTTAATTATTGAAGCATTTATTTTAAATTGCACCGTTTTTTAATGTTTTCTTTTGTATACAGATGCATTTATTTTATTCCCATGTGTTCTTTTTACGTTTTCTGTCACTTTCCTTCCAATTGACCAATAGTAGCGAAGCCAACCAACGAATGACAGCCCACCTAATTAGCAAAATGAGGCAGAACCACACAAACAAAGGTTAAACAAAGAGACGGAAAAATATAAAATGAATACATGAAAATAAAATTCAAGAGATAAATAAAATACAGAAACTGATTTATAACTCAAAGAAGGAAAAATTTTTTAGATTCAAATGAAATGTGTAAACAAACAATATGTCAACCAAATAATACAACATGGTAAAGTAAATCAGTGGAATAGTTCAAATAAAAACATTTTAATTCAGCTACTTTAGGTTAATTGGTGTATTTTGTATGTGGTGGTTTATTTATCAGATAATGTCTATATTTTTGCAATTACATTAGATTTTTCTTCTCAGGTTTGATCCTACATATATTTCAGCAGTAGCAGCGCTATTTTAAAATGTTCCTGTGAAGGTTTTATAACAAAGAAGTGCCATCACAAAAGCCTTAATGTAGCTAGATATTTATATGCTTTGAACCATGCAATGGCCTCTATGTTATTATTGAACGTGATCAGTGTTAGGAGAAACTGACCCCATGTTTATAAAACTGAGGTCTGTCTGATCTAGAATACTCCCCAGTAAAGAATCTCAAAAAGGTAGAAAAAGAAGTCATGCTTTTTTCTTAACAGCCATGGTGGAATTTGACTGGAAAAACCTTAAACTGGCTACCAGTAAAGTATCTTTGCATTGCAGGCACCTTTGCATGCAATGCAAAGATTCAATAATTCAGCTGAGAAGGGTGAGACCCGTCAGCTTTATTTCCTTACAGGAAAATGAGAAAATGCCATCCAGATTGAAATGTTGTGATGTATCTCACAGTTAATCAAGACTTTTATCATGAATCTCTGACATTCAACTCCATGAAGGAGAAGGTGGACAATCCTGAAGAGAATCCTTTAAAGAAAAAAAAAATTGGTTTCAGTGATATTTAAATTATCCCTAAACAATGCAGTTGGTATCAATGTTGTTTTTCCACCCATAGCCTAACGCCATCCTTTGAAGACAGCAGGGTGCAAAAACTACAGTGAACTTTTGCATCCATCTCTGGGCACTCCTGGTGGTGAAGTGAACATCTACACTCTGATCGACGGTGGAAAGGAAGATACTGTTCTAATAATGGCGGACAGAAGACTTGCAAGCAGTTACCAGTTGGAAAGCAGAAGTAAGTCTGTTGAAACACCTGCACACATAATATACATAGGATATTTGCACTGCATTTTAGCAGCATGAATTCAGCTTGCACTTAGTAACAAAAAAAAAGACCAAAAATCGTTTGATCATGGTGAATATAACTTTATTTTATCATGATCAAACGGTTTTTGGTCTTTTTCTAAGCATATGATGTGCCCATATACCTTTAAAATTTAGATTTAATGTTAATATGTGGGATGAAAAAGGGCTACCGGTTCCAACTATTTTTTTTTTTTCTGATAATGTTTTGATGCTCCTCTTGTGGATAAAAATAGCCCCAGCGCCAGGCGCGAGGACCAGATGTAATCAGAAGTGGCGCCCTCTACCAACAGTATCACAGAACTATCATAATGCCAGTTTGCTTAATTAATAAATCAAAGTTAAATAATGCCAGACTGAGCCTGACCCTCTGCAATGCCTCGCAGTAAAGCGGCAGCTCGGCGTGATAGAAGACCAACCGGTATTAATTAAATAATATAATAATTAAATTTAACAGCCTCATTTGATTACATTTACTCACGTCAATCAACTCTCCAACACATCTGACCCTTGGCAGGTTTTGAGTCTGCTTCAGTGAGCACCAATGTTCATACTTTTTCCCAGCAACATTCCAGTCTTTCCCCTTTTGAAATCATAAACTTTTTGCGTTTTTTTCCCACTAGAACTTTGGAACTTTCTTCATTGTTTTGTCTGGAGATGCTAATAGCCATTAGCCGCTTCCTTGTTTTATTCCCTGCTGCGCATGCGTAGTATGTACTGCCATTAAAATTGTAAATAAACATCAAGAGCCTTATTTACTAATAAATGGAGCAAAAACAAAGCATAAAACACCAAAATAACAACTAATATGCCAGAAGGATATGCTAATTGTTTATAAATACTTTGTATGCAACCAGAGTGAGCTACTGATGTATAAATTTAAAAAAGTCAAACAACGTGGCTATGCACCTTTAACAATAGAGTCTTTATGGTCTTTAGAGAAATGTCTTTGGGGCGTAATGAGTGGACTGTAGTCCCCTGTGGTGCAGCTTAAATTTTTTGTCCCTTTATGCTAATTTAGTTAGCTTCAATTACTTATACTTTTATACATTAGATGGTTTTGAAACCCACACCTTTAGACTTTTGCTTAAGTGAGAAGCTGAGTTCATAGTACAACTTCGGTTAAGAGAACCCGCTATTCAATCTGGACAGAGTGTTTCATTTTAAAAGGTTTGTCAGTAAACAGAAAGATGGTGGTGCAGGCAGGCAAATCCTCAGAAAAAAATAACATGATTAGACGGAGCAGATTTCTGACTACTAACAACAGGAGAAGACAGATAGAGATGGTTGAGGCTGGAGACAGATCCTTGCAACAAACTTGGGTCATGCATAATAAGGCAGAATGTGCAGACAGATCCGGATGGGCCAGTCAGAGTCTTATGATTATTAGATAATTCAGGTCAAGGCTTCCAAATAATCTGATGACAAGTTCCTGAGAAGCTCCTGAATATGAAGGAGCAGGAACAGGTGAAACCGGTCTGGCTAATTGAGTTGCTGCAGAGGAGATGCAGGTGTAGCTGTTCACAGTAATACAAGAGGCAGAGTGAGCCACAATAAGCCAGCCAAAAACATGGCAAGTTTTACAGAACTGTTTTTAAATCCCAGTATGTATACTTCTAGCTATGAATACATTTGCTGAAGAGTGATTCAGACAGTTGCTGATTGTGGCACTGAGTAAGGAGACAACAAAAGTCTGTGGCTCAGTCCGAATTGCCTTAATAACAGCTTCTAGCTTCTATTCCTGGCTCCTGTTGATCTTTCATGGGGTAGACAGTGAGAACTCTGTCATGGGGAGGAAAGGAGCTTTGGACTGCTTTGTCGATTTCAGTCAGCCTTTAACTCTGAAGACATTACGTGGTGGAAACGCACATGGATGAAGCGAGTCAAATCCGGTCCTACAGCCTTCCGAAAATTAACCACAAGGTGCATGTTCTCTACTCTTTTGTCCTTTTCGTTGATTTCCATGAGGAGGCTGTGCTGATAGGCCATGCCACGCAAAGGATTGTGGGATACCTAAAGGGTTCTTAGCACGTTGAGGGGCTCCAAGGCAAAACTAGCCACAAGAGGAGACATACAGGCTACTTTTCCTACTTCCTTCCTTACTGACAGCATTATTCGGACAACACTTATCATGGCGACCACTGAAGCACTTCTGTTTTGGCTAAAGAGTCCCTGACCTTTCATGGGGTTAACAGTCAGAATTCAATCGTGGGGAGGAAAGGAGCTTTTGACTGCTGTGTCGAATTCAGTCAGTCTTTAACTCTGATGTCATTACGTGACGGACTACAGCCTTACGAAAATGATCTACTTCCGATTTAACTAAAGAGTCCCTGTTCTATTAGGGTATTCAGATTGAGCCTGTATCTTAGTGAGGAGGTGTGGCTGATCCCGTTGCTAAATTTGACACCGTCTTTTAAGAGCTGTGATTGGTCGTTACAAGAAACAAAAAAACAGAAACACACTAATCAATGGTAATCAATGGAAATAAATTAACCAACTAGATTGTATAAAAACTCTTTAAATACCAAAGCTTGCTTTGGTTTATACAGTAGAACAACATTCCTTTTCTGTTAAATAAATAAACATTGTGCAATCCCAACAGTGGATAGCATTTCTAAGAAATTCACTGTACTGTTTTGTTGTGCTTATAATTAATAAAAAAAATAGGTATAGGTCTTTTTGTTTTTTCTTGACTTCTAAACTATATTGAATGCTTACACATTTTTGCCCAAAGTGTTTGTTTATTTTAATATAGTTTATAGTTTCAGGTGATTTTAAGAGCCATTGTGTTTTACTTCCCATGCATCTGTGTATCTTTCACGTTTTTTCTTGTCAGCTCATTGTGACAGTGTGACAAATTACTTTTTCTTCAGTTTGCAATAATGACAGAGAGAATATTAATCACAAATTTGAAGAACGCCTATTCATTTAAGATTTAAACAGCTTTGTGTGTTACTAAGTGAAATTAATATTTGCTCGTTTGCAACTCTGCAAGACTTCTGGCATCTATAATTGAAAATTTAATTAAAGTATATTATTATCTTCACAGCGGTTTCTTCTCAATCAAAGACAACAGTGCAACACACAGTGGTTAGGACCAGCCATGTGAGAGTGTCTCATCAGCAGAGTTCTCTGGCGGTTTCGAGCAGCAGCAGCAGCAGCAGCAGCACATCACCAACCATAATATTCCCAAACTCAGAAACAATCAGCAGTTTCCAAAGAAAGCCAAACATTGAGGAAGAGTTTAAAAAGATGAAGTAAGCATTATGTGTCACTTCAGCAACTGAGTAAAGTGTTAAACAAAAAACATGAAAATGTAAAACTGTATTTTGAACTAACTTTTTTCTGGCTGGAATGTCATTCTGAAACTAATATTAACAAGGGATCATAGGTCCTCCTGTACACTCACCTGTGTTTAAAAACTTGTATTAAAAATGGGAAATTATCTATCAAAGTCAAACTCATTTATCTAACCTAAAGACAATAAATTAAAAACTCAGACTGGGGTTTTGTTTCACCTAACAGTTAACTCCCCTTACCCAGGTTAATTGTTGTTTTTGAAAGTATTTGTACGTATATAGGAATTTGGTAAGAAATAAAAGAATAGTATATAGTTTAAGAAAGGTTATTATCCAAAGCATGGGGTGTAAAATGCATAAAAATTATGGTCCAGTATGTACCTTGGTTTTAAAAGAACCTGCTCTAATTGATTTTGGGACATTTCATTGAAATGAATTGTTTTTCTAACTTTTTCAGCAGTGAACAATGAAGTAAATAAACTTTCTTTACCATTTTTAAAAGAGGCCAGTATAGAAATGACTGGAAATCTGGTTTATTTCTGTAATTGATGTAAGTGATAATGATTGTAAAAGATATGTTGGTTTAGACCATTGGACTCAAACTTAAATTCGGTTAAGTCCTGTCCTATAACTTTTACATGTGTCATTCGCCCTAAATACCTGAATCAAATGCTTAAGTGCCTCACCAGCATGCAGTCAGGCTCTGCAGAGCTCCGCTAATGAGCTAATATAAAACTCAGGTATGTTGCAGCAGAGATGGTGTTTCAGAACACTGGTTATGACACCGGATGGATACCACATATAAAACCCACATAGTCCATCACAGGGCAATCCAGAGACACACAGGACAAAGAACCATACACTAGCAAATAACCAAATAATACATATTAAAATGTAATTTGATCAAAGCAAAGTCTCCTACACATTGTCACATCTGTCAAAACCTTTGGTAACACTGTAAAATCCCTTGGATTCATAGCTTGGAGTTTTCTGCTATAGAACAACTGAACAGGGCCATCTTAAATTTATATGTCAACATCTTAATAATTGTTAAAAGGCTTGGAGAACGTGCTTTGGACAGAGGAGACCAAAACTAAGCTCTATGGCTTCTACTCCACATGACGTGTCCGTATACAGAGAATGTCACCTGACAAACGTTAACCGTAAAGCACAAGGGAGAAAACATTATGGTTTTACCGCACTTTTCATTTAAAATTATATCGAAATGCTACAGGAAAAAAAAAAAAAAAAAACGATACAGAAGTGCAATAAACCCAAAACCTCATACCAGCGGGAAATGCTTGTTTAAAAAAGGGTCTCTAAGGCTTTTCCTATAGCCTTTTATATATACCCTATTTCAGCAGCACGGATCGGCCTTATGCCCATCCCATCATCCACTTAATGTTTGCTGATTAGTCAGTTTTTGCCATAATACCTCAGATTGCTCAGATTTTACTGCAATACCTACTTTGGCTTTGCTGCCCTCAGAAGTGATAACTTCTTGGGTTTTAAAGCTTTGCTCCTGCTGGATAAAAGCTCAGTCTGAGGCGTGATTTTGGGACCTCCTATCATGTTTTATTTCATCCTTTCAACAATTCCTCTCTCTAATCTAACAGGGAGCATCATGTTTATGTTACAACTTGTTCCTACTGCAGAATGGATCTCAACACATCATTGTTAGACTTATAAAACTAATTCTCTGTCAGTCTGGTATCTTCAGTTTAATAAACTAGACCATTTTTGTCATGCAGTGTCTTAGTTTGATTTTCACTTATGCAGAGATTGTCAATAACAGATACACAATTTTGTTTTTTTACATTAAATCTTTGAGTCTGTTTATTGAAAAAAAAAAAGGCTTTTGTGTTTTGTGGGTTGTATAGGATAACCAATGTGAGGTTTTGCATGCAAATAATGGTTGACTAATTATTCTCATTCATCTTTCAGAGAGGAGTTGTTTGAATTCTCAAGCAAGCCGGGGTTTTAAACAATCTGCTTCCACAAACACCAATTGATCCAGTAAGTAACTTAATTCAATTCAATTCAATTCAATTTTATTTATATAGCGCCAAATCATGAAACATGTCATCTCAAGGCACTTTACAAAGTCAAGTTCAATCATATTATACAGATTGGGTCAGATTATACAGATTGGTCAAAAATGTCCTATATAAGGAAACCAGTTGATTGCATCAAAGTCCCGACAAGCAGCATTCACTCCTGGAGAACCGTAGAGCCACAGGGAGAGTCATCTGCATTGTACATGGCTTTGCTGCAATCCCTCATACTGAGCAAGCATGAAGCGACAGTGGGAAGAAAAACCACCCATTAACGGGAAAAAAAACCTCCGGCAGAACCGGGCTCAGTATGAACGGTCATCTGCCTCGACCGACTGGGGTTACAGAAGACAGAACAGAGACACAACAAGAGAAACAAAAACGCACAGAAGCACACATTGATCTAGTAATCTGTTCTACATTAGATGGTAGTAGCGGGTGAGCCGTCTTCTCTGGATGATGTCACAGTTAACAGAACGCCAGACCAGGTGTACCTACTATGAAGAGAAAAGAGAGAGAACAGAAAGTTAAAGCAGAAATGACAACACATAATGCATAATTGAAGAACAGTAGAACTCAATATAGTGAGAAAATTAGATCCTGATATACTCCAGTAACCTAAGCCTATAGCAGTAAAACTATAAAGGTAGCTGAGAGTAACATGAGTCACTAGTTATAATTTTTGTCAAAAAGAAAAGTTTTAAGCCTAGTCTTAAAAGTAGACAGGGTGTCTGCCTCACGGACCAAAACCGGGAGTTGGTTCCACAGGAGAGGAGCCTGATAGCTAAAGGATCTGCCTCCCATTCTACTTTTAGAGACTCTAGGAACCACCAGCAGACCTGCGGTCTGAGAGCGAAGTGCTCTGTTAGGAACATACGGGGTAATCAGAGCTCTGATATATGATGGAGCTTGATTATTAAGGGCTTTATACGTTAGAAGAAGAATTTTAAATTCTATTCTTGATTTAACAGGAAGCCAATGAAGGGAAGCTAAAATTGGAGAAATATGATCCCTCTTGTTGATTTTCATCAGAACTCTTGCTGCAGCATTTTGGATCAGCTGAAGGCTTTGAACTGCATTTTGTGGACTTCCTGATAGTAAAGAATTACAATAGTCCAGCCTTGAAGTAACAAATGCATGGACCAGTTTTTCAGCATCACTCCTGGACAGAATGTTTCTAATTTTGGCGATATTCCGGAGGTGAAAAAAGGAAACTCTGGAAACCTGTTTAATATGGGATTTAAATGACATGTCTTGGTCAAAAATAACACCAAGATTTTTTACTTTATTACCAGAGGCCAGGTTAATGCCATCCAGATTAAGTGATTGGTTAAGAAGTTTATTTTTTGAGGACTCTGGCCCAAAGATTAAAACTTCGGTCTTGTCAGAATTTAGATGCAGGAAATTTAAAGTCATCCAGCTTTTGATGTCATCAAGACATGACTGCAGTCGAAGTAATTGATTGGATTCATCAGGATTTATGGATAAATATAGCTGGGTATCATCAGCATAACAGTGGAAATTAATCCCATGCTGTCTGATAATTTTGCCAATCGGAAGCATATATATAGTAAAGAGAATTGGTCCAAGGACTGAACCCTGTGGTACTCCACAGGTGACCCTAGAGTTTGAAGAAGATTTATTATTAACATGAACAAATTGGAATCTGTCTGACAGATAAGATTTAAACCAGCCTAATGCTTTCCCCTTAATCCCTACAGTATGTTCAAGTCTTTGTAGGAGAATATTGTGATCAACTGTATCAAACGCAGCACTGAGATCTAACAGGACAAGTATAGACACAAGTCCATTATCTGAGGCCATGAGAATATCATTAGTGACCTTCACCAGAGCTGTTTCAGTGCTATGATGAGCTCTGAAGCCTGACTGAAACTCCTCAAGTAGGTCATTACTTTGTAAATGTTCACAAAGTTGATTAGCAACTACTTTCTCAAGAATTTTAGATAAGAAAAGAAGATTAGATATAGGTCTGTAATTTACTAACTCATCTTGATCAAGAGAAGGTTTCTTAAGTAAAGGTTTAATAACAGCTACTTTCAAAACCTGTGGTACATATCCATTTACTAAGGATAGATTAATCATGTCTAAAATAGTGCCACTGATCAAAGGGAATATGTCCTTAAACAACTTGGTTGGGATTGGGTCTAACATACAGGTAGAAGGTTTAGATGAAGCTAAAATTTTAGATAGCTCAGAAAGCTCTACTGCTTCTAAACAGTTCAAACACTGCGCAGATTCTAAAGATGCTGCCTCACTTACTGAGGACGAGGTAATCATGTTTGGGAGGATGCCAATTATTTTATTTTTAATGGCATCAATTTTATTTATGAAGAATCCCATAAAATCATTACTACTAAGAGCAAAGGGAATGGATGGATCAACAGAGCTGTGGCTCTGGGTAAGTTTGGCAACTGTACTAAAGAGAAATCTAGGATTATTTTTATTCTCTTCAATTAATGATGAAAAAGAGCTTAAGAGCTTTGTATCTTATCGTTGTAGCTGAATGAGAAACATAAAAGTTTCCACATAGCAGACTTAAGTCATAGCTGTCTCTGCTTTATAAATGTGTGGCAGAACATAAAACTTGGCACTTTAGTTTTGCACCAATATACTTTCTGCTTTTGAACAGGTTTAAATCTATTGTATTAATCGGTAAATATGCATGTCAAACCAAATGGCATTCACTGAGTAATTTTTGGAAAGGATATATTCCCATTCCCGACTCTGACTATGCATTAGATATGCCCACATTGGCTAAGAGTATATTTTCAAGTAACCAGTAAATGAATTTTGCATTTAGACCCTCATTTCCAGATAAAGTAGTTGATAAGCATATTTACAGCAGTAATAGAGTTCTGAGCAACGTCCACAAATGTCAAACCACACCGCTGCTCCCTCCTAGCCTGGCCAGCCAGACTCAGTTTCGCTTTCGCTTTGCTGTATAGAGCAAAGTGAGTCTGGAACTGCTCCCATATAACCCTCTTTCCTGATACCGACCAATCACAGGAGTGGGTGGGCTTTATATGCTGATTGATATGCAGTGCCTGAGAATCCCTTCCTTTTGATATAATTGTTCTACAAATAGTGGTGTCCCAATACCGATACCGTTATTGGGGCCAAAACCAGCGTCAAGTACTCAAAACTTGCACTTGTAAAAGCAATCTGATACTCTGAACCGATACCAACTCTCCTTCAGAGCTGGGCTATGCTGCAACTCAATGGTTAGATACCACTCTATATCAGGTAGTGGCGCCGTACACCAAGAGGTTGTTTGATGAAAGAAAAAGGAGAGGATAACTGAATCTGTAACGAAATGTATCGCCCTTGATAGTCAATGATATTGCTAAGTTATGTGTGATCTATAAGAACCAATTTATTAAGTACTCAGTATTGGTACTTGGAATCAGCAAGATTCTGAACTAAAGTACTCATACCGGTACTTGGTCTGAAAAAAAAAAAACTTTTATCAGGACACCCCTACCTAGAAATACTTCCTAAAAACCAACCAACCTAAGTTTTAACAACCCACCCAAAGCCATTTTTCCAGCCCAATGTGTTCAAAAGTAGCTGCTCCCAATCTAGCAACATTGACCATTGGGTGTCTGGAGTAAAATCTGTGCATGTGTCTTATTGTGAATATCAGTTACACCTATGCTTAAATGTGTAAAGTTAGATCCTTATGTATAAAACAGCTGGATGTATGAAGTTACGGGCTGAATTACCTGGTATTACTCATGTTGGGATAATTCATGTTATAGGGGTTTCTTCAACATCTCACCGAAGAAACTGTGTATTTACCTATTAAAAATGATATCAAATTAAAGAATATAATATTCATCCCAAAGGGAAATTAACTGGTATTACTCATGTTGGTTTAACTTTTTTAGGAGTTTCTTCAACATCTCACAGAAGAAACTCTGCTGTTGAACAACAATCTGAAGAGGATTCTCAGGGTTGTCCCCAATGTTTTTAATTTAATGAATAACCCTTTGTAAAATAATCTCCGGTGGTTCTGAAAAAATCTCCATAATAGCTAAGCCATTATGGGGACAAGCTAATTCTTTATTAGCTTGTTGAGCTTCTTCAACAACAGACATCACACACTACACAACAGAGAAGCTCTGCAGCATCTTTCTGCAAACACCGGAGGACCTAACCTTCCTCAAGAAACACAGTATGTCTCTTTCCTATAGGCATTATCCCTCATAGGATCTTTTTCATACTTTTTTGTGTCAGGGATTGTTTAATGGTAAGAATATCTCATCAGGTATGATAAAATTATGTTTGTTTCACATGACATGACAGTTTTATGTAGGAAACAGAACCATAGCCACTCCATGGCTCTAAATATCTCTGATCATGTTATTTGTTTATATTTCTTTTAACAAGATGTAACTCAAATACTTACTTGCCATATGATGCACAACATATTTATGTTTATCAGCATCTGTAATTTAAATGCACATAGGACCTCATCTTCAAAGATTCCAAATACGTTGAGCTAAATTGCTCAGGCAGAAAATAATTGCGGGTGCAATAAGAGGGCGTGTTGTGGGTGATCTTCAAAGATTGCGTCCGCAAAACCGATTTGGTCTCATTTAAATGAGTAAGATACTTGTAGTACTGGCAGTCTGGGAGCTGCGCTAAACAAAATATTACAAAAAGTTCTAAATGTTTCTCTTTCTGAATGCGCTCTGTAGAAAAACATTTGATTTTGCTACGTTGGGTGAACCGTTTAAGTTTGGGTAACTTTTCGGGGAGTTTAACTGTAAACTAATAATTCATCGTTAATTACTTTGTTAATAACAATTGTAATGTAAACGTGATGATCTCTGTATTTTAAAATATTTTAAGATGACATTTGTTGGGAATCAGTGCTAAATTAACAAACTGAATTTAGGTGAGGTTGTTGTCAAATTGATTGTATCTTAATAATGCTGTTTTTGCTGTATGGGTGTAGCAATGTTTTGAAAATCTTGTCCCTTTACATAATTCCTTTTTGAGAAGTATATTTAAATTCAAACACTCTTTACGGTATACACCATTGCTAGATATGGTCTTGTGTTTGTATGACAATTGTATTATTTTCTATACTTTAGTATAATCCACTTGTCATAATAATAATAAAGATTCTTGGTTTAGCTCTTATCTTGTTCCGCTTGTGTTTTAAGTTTTTCCTCTGTCTTGATATTTGTATGAGTTTCCCCAGTATTTATTTTAGTTTTGTTTAAGTTTGTTTATTTGTTTTATCAGTTTTTGTGTGCCTTGTTTATATTGCTTATTCTCCTCTGCCTCAGCTAGCCATGAATAGCTGCCATTCATTATTTTCATTATGTTCACCTGTGTAACCAAATGACACTCCCACATTATTTAAATAAAAACAAATCCAAATCAGTTTATTCATATAGCAACAATTCACAACGCATTGTGAATGTGTTGTGAATTGTTGTCTCAAGGCACTTTACAAAGTCAATTCAATCAAATCATAAAGACAGATTGGTCAATGGTGTCGAAGGAAACCCAGCAGATTGCATCAAGTCGTTGACATCTGCATTGTTGAAGACTTTATTTTTTATCCTACTGTACATGCATGTAACAACAGTGGAGAAAAATCCCCTTTAACAGGATGACACCACCAGCAGAACGAGGCTCAAAGTGAACGGCCTTCTGCTCTAGCTCCAGATTCTGTATACATATCTATTTTGTCTGCACCATCAACACCAGGTCAAATTCCTTGTAAGTGCAAACCTACTTGGCAATAAACTGTCAGGATTTGTTCTGATGAACCCGAACACCACCACACACAGAGAGCTACGTTTAAGGAGCTTTATTGAAGGCTTTGAGTAATGGAGATGGAGACCAGAGACTGTACCAGACAGGAGCAGACGAGTGATGGAGGAGATGGCTGAGGGTAGAGACACGGTGAAGCTGGAGCAGGCAGTTGGCTGAGCAAGGCGTCAGAGGTAGGGATCTCATGCTAGAAGGTGTGAGACTCAGGCAGGCAACAAGGAGTGAATGCAGATGACCCAGCGACGAGGAGCAGACTGAAGAGGGCTTATATAGGAGAGCTGGCAGGTGTATTGAGTCCGGACTTGATTATTGCAGCAGGTGAAACTGATCCAGCATGGAGTGAAGCAGGGCAGAGTGGATGGTGGAAGGATGTGGAACTGTCCATGGTGCAGAAGGGAGACCTGCACCCTGACATAAACTTGTTTCTGATTTTGATTCTGGGAGTTTGAGAGGACAGAGCAGGCACACAAAATTAGCACAGCAGCACTGGGGTAGTTTACTGAAGGAGTACTTCTATGGGATAGTTAAAGGTTGGTTGCAATAGTAGCTGCTGAAGTAGCTTCATCCAGGAGAGAGACACTGATAAACTCAGAGCCAGGTCAAGTTTATCGTCCATAGGAGAACACAAGGCTGCCAGCGGCAGCAGCCTGGAAAAACTCCACCTCCAGGACTGTGTCTCAGTTAAGCAAAATGACAGGCAAGTTGCAGCTACTGTGGAGAGATAAAAAAATAACAACAGGCACAAAAATAACAATAGAGAGGCAAAAGGTAAGAGAGTGAGAGATGAAGATATATACAGAGAGAGAAATTGAGAGGTACCAAGACAGTCCGAGAGATACAGAGATAATTCAGTTTTTAGGCTACAGCTTATGGTTTGAAAATATCTAAAAAGCCTAAACCCTAAATGTAGTTGTTAAAAACAACAAAAAAATCAAGATTTGATGTAGCCTGATTAATGCTATATGTCAGCACAAGGTCCAAAGTATGAAAGCAAGAATGCATTGGTTTATGCACATTTTGAGTGAAACCAATTAAATCTAGGTTAGCACTAAAGGCTACATTAAGGTGATCACATTCAGTGTCAAAATTAACATTAAAATCCCCCACTATCATGACATTGTCATTGTTTAACATTAAATCAGATCTGCTACTGTGGGGTGAGGACAGGAATAATGGCCTAGAACAACTTGAATGTGAGAGCACTGAATCAAACCCACTAACCTTCTGAGATTCCAGGAGGTTGCACCAGCTCTGATGATTGGATCCAAAGGCTCTGTCTAAGTGGCTGAATGATCCACCTTATATAGTTAGTTTACAGGGCAGACACTGAAGAGGAATCCAAAGTCAAGACTTAGTTTACTTACTTAGACAGGTAAGTAAAGCAGGAACAGACAGAACCATTACACATCAACCCGGTTCTAAAGTCCATACACTGGCTCCCTATATATATATATATATATGTATATATATATATATATATATATATATATATATATATATATATATATACTAAAATCAACTTCAAACAATCCAAAATGCAGCAGCAATAATCTTAACAAGGACCAGCAGAAGAGAACATATCACCGCTGTTCTGGCCTCCCTGCACTTGTTCCCTTTACATAGGATCAGTTTCAAAATTTTGATCCTCACCTTCAGGGCATTACATGGCAAAGCTCAAGAATACATAAATGGCTTATTGACCCCATATTGCTGTTCAGTAAACATCCAGGGATGAAGCCCCGTACATCCAGGTATACCAGCAGGCCTGGTTTAAACCTAACAAGGGAAATAAGTCCATGATTCCATGACAAGTCTCAAAAAGTTGAAAGGAAATGATCAGCACAAAACGAGCTCTCCAGTCCATGCGCAACATAGAGCTATAAGTCCTTAAAAGAAGCCAGGAACTATCCAGCTACTGCAGGTGTAAGAAAAGTAACAACATTCCAATAATGGCCTGCTGGCTGAACAAGGAGCTTCAAGATGAATGATAATAGGTGAATGATCTGAGGTAATCTCAGGTATTTGCAAAAAGAAATAGAAACCAATGGAGAATGACAAGATGTCCATGGAAAATGTCAGAGAGTCTGTAGCACAAATACATAATAATATATTAATAAAATTGTCACAAATTCAAAGGTTGTCATAAATCAGAATAAAATCCTGTATAAAGTCTGAAAATTGTTGAATAAAATCCTTATCTTATGTAGGTGGACATTAACCATCAGCACATAACACAGGATGTGTGAGCTCAGTCACAAAAGCTACAATTTAGTTTTATTGAAGTTGATTTTTTCCCAACATATTAAGTCAGGTTTACACATTCTCTTCTTGGCTTTCGACAATTTCTGTTTTGAACTTCCATTATTTAATCTGTCTGAAATCATGTTGGTGCCATCTCCTCATCTTTTGGTCACCAGACGTGGCATTTATAACAAGTATTCACCTTTACTACAACCTCAAACACAGTTCCAGATCATTTGACTATGCTGACCTTCGGAACTGCCGCCTTGTTTTCGCAAGCATGCATTTTCTTATCCTACACATATGAAGCTGAGTTTCTGAATGATAATGTTATGCTTTGCTTATATCGACTAAAAAGCAGAACAAAGGTAGGTAAAGGACCAAAGGGCAGGTTATCAACTTGCAGAAAGTGTACAGAGACTTTTAAACAGCTGTGTAAGTACGCTTAAACCAGCATAATATATTTTATTACATTTAAGTTACATTTAAGTCACACTGTAAAACTTTTTTTATGTCATATCCACAAAATCTGGAAGACAGTCTGAATTACGGGAAGGGTTTATCAATAACACATTAAATAACCAAACAGATTAAAAAGCCTGTGGTAGCTGAATCAAGCAGCAAACCCATGTATGACACACATATGTACTACAGACACATGTATAATACAAACTCTAAAACACAAGAAACAATGCTACAGGAAAATGCTTAAAAACAAAAATGCTACAGTCACAGAAAATAGAATGATGCAAACTAAAAATGAGAACAAATGCAAAACAAATGTTTAAACCAAATTAAAGCTATCGTTGGTAATCCTATTTGGAAACACTTTTTGTTATGCTGGGTCAATGCATTTTACATTCAACAAAAGGAAGTTAAAAAAAAAGCAATCTCTGCAGGTCTGTAAAAACTCTCCATTTGGGGCGAATGGCAGGGATTTGTCAGAGTTTTGGTCCTCTCACGTCCCTCTCTCCCTCAAGTCTTGGAGGTATTGCTTTATTTATTGGTTGACCCACATGCCAATCATTCTGACGCACTCACGTAACGGCAGTATGCGTGCATTTTCCTTTTTAATTTCCACTTGCTGGGTCCGTGTGCTCACTTTTAGTGTTTATGTATCTAGTTAGCTTAGCAGTAAGTTTTGGTGTTAACTATTCATTGTAGCTCCAGTGCTCTCGCTGCATACTCTGAACATGGGTGAGAGTCGCAAGAAGCAAATCGTGTAAAAGTTTTTGAGAAGAAAAGGAAGGCCTCCGTAGAAAGAAACAACACCAGAGTGGTTTTGGGAGATTTTTTTCACGCAATCCCCATTAAGAGTGGAAGATTAGGTAAGATGGTCTTGCACATACCTAATTGTTCAAAAAGGATCTTGGGGAAACTCCTGCAGACTCTACCTTTAAATAGAAGTAAAGTAAAAATAGCAGATGTTGATGGTTATGGTTTGGACTTCTGATTCTGATTCAAATTCATCAACTTGGTCTCATCTCTTTTATTTGGACATTCTGTTTTGTTTTTCTATTTAATGAAAGATGATGTCAAAGCCAAAGGTATCTATTTTCTGTTGTGAGTGAATGTAAATTGGGAGTGAGATTTAGAAAACTGTACTCGAGACTCAGTGGGAAATCTTGCCTAGGGGACCAAATGATCTACTACTACTACTGAATTTATAAAGCACTTTAAAAATATAGCAGCTGCGACAAAGTGCTAAACAGACAATTATCAATAAACATTTAAAAAGGACTATTGTCAGCTAATATCAGCTATTTAGGCAGATATTCACTGGAGAATACCTAACAGACCAAGAGTTATTTATTAAAAATCAAATAACTTAAAACAGCGCACAATAGCACAACAACTGGCGTCTGTGGGTGGGAGTTCGTAAACAGCGTGTGCTGCACACATATGAGAATATCACTGTGACATTTTTTTAAATGATGTTAACTCCAAAATTTTCTAAGCTAGTGATGATAAACTTTACTATAAAAAGCATAAATTCAAATATTTGAATCAATCAAGTTTTTGGTGTAACCAATAGTCTGAGAGTTGATTCAACTGTAAAGTTAATCTTACTGACTGAATACAATTTTGTTGCACATCTGTGTCCAGGAGGTGTGAATTATCCTCATACTTCACATGAGGATAATGATTCACAACATGAAGCACAACTCTTAAACATAAAGTCCACAGTTATGTGTTTTCAAAATTGACTTCCAGTCCAAATTGAAGTTAAATGCTCCAATATCCAACCTAAGATCCTCTGCATATTCATCTAATAAGACATTTGAAGAGCTTTTCTTTTGTTATGTTGAACAGATTTGCTTCCAGATTTAATTCCTTGTTAAATCTATCTGATTTTAAAGCTAAACTGCTAATTTACTTTAAATGAAAGGTGAGCATAAGCTTAAAACGCTAGAAATTACTAAAAAGTTCAAGCCTTGCACAAAAGGCTTGTAATTCCTAAAGAAAGATCAAGCAGACACTACAAAGGCCAGTAATTCTTAAAGGTTTAGCATCTTAACACTGAAACAATAGTGTTGTCATAAGCCACATGTTGAACTGTCAACTTGAACACCTGTTTCTACACACAAATGAGTATTTGCAAAATGTGTAGCTAAGCATGCACGGCCTGTGTTTGTTGTTTTGTGTTAGCAAAAAGGAGCCAGAACATCTCACATCTGAAGCTACACCTGTGGTGAACCATACAGACATAGAGAGGCAGAAGGTTGTCGTTGCTGATCTCATCAGCTTAACTGCAGATGAGTAGAGTAATTTAAATAGTTTTAACCTTCCTGCATGTGATGAAAAGGCTAAGGAATAAAAAAAAAACTCATTGGGAATCCGACGAAAAGGACTCGGATTTAACAGGTTGTGTGTTATTGCTATATTCTCAGTTGCAGAATATGAGAGGAGCCTGCACAGAACTCTCTAAGGCTGAGGTGAGGATGGATGAAACTGAAGCTGAGACCGAGGAGCTCAAAACTACTGATGTTAGCAAGCCTACAAGTTACCAGTGAAGTGAAATCCTCACACGATCTACCCCAGCAGGTTGACTCATTTCATGAGCTAGAATCAGAGAGCAGCTCTGCAGTTTCTAACGCAGCACCTAGAACAGAGCTAGACTTTCCAAAAATGTTGTGCTCATACCATCATGTGTGAGTGTCCTTGACAACAGGATATGTAGTGTATTAGTAGTTCTATGAGTATTTATTTTGTGGATCAAGATTAGATCAGATAGAACTTTATTAATCTCACAATGGAGAAATTCACTTGTGACATCGGCTCTCATAAGCAACAGAAGGCGCAAAAAGGAGGAAAAAGTTCATGACGTCCATCCAGGTATATACAGTGGATGGGAAAAAAATAAAGAAGAAGAGATTTAAGGGGATAATATAAAATACACTTGACAGAGTTTGAAGCACTGAGTATATTTACTGTTTCTTACAGCAATCTATTCAGTCTTTTGCCTTTAAATATTGTTGCCAAGTTTATAGCGAAGTGTTAATCTGACCCTACTGATCAATGGTTCAGTTCAGATGACATTACTTATGCAACAAGAAAAAAATGTTAGGGATGATCATCCAGAGCTCACAGCTTAGGTAAATAGCTTTTCATGGTTTAAACACTTATAAACTGGCTTATAGGTAAATGTGTTAAACTATTCTATATATTTAATCCGTGACATTTAGTTTATACTTCCAAATTTTCCCTGACCTTTATTAATCTTCGCTGTTTTTACTTTTTACACAAAGAAAAACCTTTGAAAAGGCTTATTTTAGATTTTTAAGCAAAAATGTACAATTTTCTTTTTTTTTTGGAAGTTTTTAATTCTTTACAAAACGTTTTCAGATGTAATGGTAAAGACATTATTAATTTCTTGCCCTCATTGTTACACATTAAATTGTGATTTTGTGAAAAACTGTGTAAAAAATCCAACACAGTGAAACCACTCAGCTGATTTACTGTAAACAGCTTGGATTTTCTGGAAGTTGTTAAAAGACTAAACCAAAAGTGAAAGTAGTATCAAGAATATAAAAGGAGACGCTTCCTATGCAGCCCCTCAGGCGCCACTGCCCACAGCCACATTTTTCTTTTCATGGAGCAATCTTCTTCAAAGGTAGGGGCATTGTGTAGCTTTTTTGATTACTTTCATACATATTCTGATCAAGGCTGGTTCATTAACGTTTTAAACTCCTGCACATCTTACTAGGTTGTAAAAAAGGTTGACTGATTTACATCACAGATTTGGGATAAAGGCATATTTAGATAGTCAATGTATCAGTAATACATTTTATACCAGCATCAAAATGCTAATGAAATATGAATGAAGAAAGGGAGAATATGGACCCTTGTCAAGATGCTTCATCGTCATGTGTAACAGCTGTTGGATAAGTGAAACATTGTTGCAAAAAAAAAAAAAAAAAGTTAATTTGCAGGTTTATGGAAGATGGTAAAATATATTCTGAGGTAAATAAACTTAGGAAATACATTCAGGTAAAGTTAAAAATAACTAAATAATGAAATGCTTTGGTTCCAATTGCACAGGTATTGAATAAAATGTTCAAGGGTTGTTTAACTGTATTAACAGTTAAGTAACCATAACATGATTTGATATAAAAAGTCTTAATCAGTTTAAGATATTTTTTTTTCTAATTAATGTCTTGCTAAAAGTAAAATTGCCAGATTTATGTAAGCTAATATTATTAATTTAGCTGAAATTCACTTCCCAGAAAAGTCCATTTAAAGCAGGGGTTCCAAAACTTTTTTCAGCCGCACACCCCCTTTTCTGTCCCAACCGGGTTGGCTTCAATCCCCTACACCTTCAAAATAACAAGAAAAGCTTTTTTTTATAGCTTAATTAAAGGCTGCAAATTTACCCTGACCCTATATATAAACATCGATCAATAGCTCTCTGTTTTGCCAGTCTCTATAAATTAATCTATATATACATATGTTACAAGTATCTAAAAGCTCCATCTTTATCTTTCTATCTAAATACATAAAATATATATACAAGGAACATTCTTTTATGGAGCGTTCACTACTTCTGTCGCAATATCGTGGTGACGTTGACGTGCAAACCTGCGCCAAATGAGGTGTCTACGTATGTCTGTGGTTAACGAAGATAACATAGGAAGCATTATGCTTCTATCTGGTGGTCACAGGATGAACTGCAAGCAATAGAGTTTTAATTCATTTTTATTTCATTTATTGTTTTTGCACGAGATTATTGAAACATTTTTGTTATTGAACATTAATGATTACAGAAACACGCTGTAATTCAATCCCAAAGCTTTGTGCCGTGGAACCTGAAACTGGAATAATTAAAAAAATAAAGGCAGAAACATATACATGGCCCAATAAATAAATGAATAAATAAACTAAAGCACTTAAAAAGGCACCTTTTAATGTAAGGAAAATATAAATAATTTTATATCTATTGAAGTCTTTGTTGAAAATATTTGATTTTTTTTAAACTTTTTTCATAAATTCACTTTCATATTTTTCTCTATTTATTTACAACTTTATTATTCAAGCATTTCTTTTTATTGGTCTGTTTTTTATATTTTCTTTATATACAGATCCATTTATATTGTTAAATTCCACTTTAATTTCCTGACCTCTTTTTTTTATTAATTGGTGTATTTTATGTGTGGTGGTTTATTTATTAGGTAATTTCTATATTTATACATTTATATTAGATTTTTTTCAGGTTTGATCCTACATATATTTCAGCAGTAGCAGTGCTATAAAAAAATCTGATAATTTCTTGTAATTCCATCAGTGATTTATATATTTAAATGTCTCTGCGAAGGTAATACATTTAAATGATGTCAACGGTTTTAGAACAGAGAAGGGCCATCACAAAGCATCATCACAAAAGCCTTGTAGCTAGACATTTAAATGCTTTGAACCATGCAGTGGCCTCTATGTTATTATTGAACGTGATCAGTGTTAGGAGAAACTGACCCCCTGTTTATAAAACTGAGGTCTGTCTGAACTGGCATACTCTTTGGCAAATAATCTGAAAAAGGTAGAAAAAGAAGTCAAACTCTTTTCTTTACAGCCATGGTGGAATTTGGCTGGAAAAACTTTAAACTGGCTACCAGTAAAGTAAATAATTAAGCTGAGAAGGGTGAGATCCGTCAGCTTTATTTCCTTTTTTTCCAAAAAACAAAACAAAAGAAACAACAGTTCCTATTGATTTAGCTGGTAAATCAAAGACACACAAAGACGTCACAGGATGTGATGTCAGGCGACAATTTTTGCCCAAATATGGGCAATAATGGCCGCCCCCATACACAGTGATCTAGACGACAATTTATGCTTTTATTTTCTTATTGATTAACGCTAAATTCATTACATCACCACAAAAGTATTAGTTTCAGGTATAACTAATGATCCACTGATTTTTCCTTGTTGACCGGACTTCCCCTTTAAAGAAAAAAACATTTTGGTTTCAGTGGTATTTAAATTTTCTCTTAACGGTGCAGTTGGTATCATTGTTGTTTTTCCACCCATAGCCTAACGCCATCCTTTGAAGACAGCAGGGTGCAAAAACTACAGTGAACATTTGCATCCATCTCTGGGGTGAACATCTGCACTCTGATCGACGGTGGAAAGGAAGATACTGTTCTAATAATGGCGGAAAGAAGACTTGCAAGCAGTTACCAGTTTCAAAGCAGAAGTAAGTCTGTTGAAATACCTGCACACATATTATACATAGGTTATTTGCATTGTAGCTACTGCAATGCATTATTTTCCATTATTTTTTGTCATAACAAAGTGTAAACAGGTAGGCCTTTTTCATCCCACATGTATGTAGGATGTACATAACACGAAGGGCTGTTTTTTTACCAACAAACTGAACAAAATTAAAGCATAAAACACCAAAAATAACAACAAATACGGCAGCAGAACATGATAATCTTTCAGAAATACTTTGTATGCAACCACAGTGAGCTACTGACGTATAAATAAAAAAGTCGAACAACGAGGCTATGCACCTTTAACAATAGAGTCTTTATGGTCTTTAGAGAAATGTCTTTGGGGCGTGGGGAGTTCACTATAGTCCCCTCAGTTGCATCTTAAATTTTGTTACTTAATGATAATTCTTTTGTCTTGAATTACACTTAGTTTTATACATTGGATGGTTTTGAAACCCAGACATTTAGACTTTTGCTTAAGTGAGAAGCTGAGTTGATAGTTCAACTTCTGTTACTAGCAGACAGCCAGAGAACCTGATATTCAAGCTGGACAGAGGGTTTCATTTTAAAAGGTTTGTTAAGATAGAAAGAAACTGGTGCAGGCAAGCAAATCTTTAGAAAAAAATACAATGATTTGGAGCAGATTTCTGACTACTAACAACAGGAGATGACAGATAGATAAAAAGTGTTTTTAAATCCTAGTATTTAGACTTCTAGCTATGATTACATTTGCTGAAGAGCGATTCCGACAGTTGCTGATTGTGGCACTGAGTAAGGAGACAACAAAAGTTTGTGGTTCAATCCGAATTGCCTTAATAATAGCTTCTAGCTTCTACTCCTAGTTCCTGTTGATCTTTTATGGGGTAGACAGTGAGAACTCTGTCATGGGGAGGAAAGGAGCTTCGGACTGCTTACACGATCTCAGTCAGCCTTTATCTCTGATGACATTATGTGGTGGAAACGTACATGGATGAAGCGAGTCAAATCCGGTCCTACAGCCTTCCGAAAATTAACCACAAGGTGCATGTTCTCTGCTCTTTTAACATTTTCGTTGACTTCCGTGAGGTGGCTGTGCTGATAGGTCATGCCACGCAAAGGATTGTGGGATACCTAAAGGGTTCTTAGCACGTTGAGGGGCTTCAAGGCAAAACTAGCCACAAGAGGAGATATACAGGCTACTTTTCCTACTTCCTTCCTTACTGACAGCATTATTCGGACAACACTTATCATGGCGACCACTGAAGCACTTCTGTTTTGGCTAAAGAGTCCCTGACCTTTCATGGGGTTAACAGTCAGAATTCAATCGTGGGGAGGAAAGGAGCTTCTGACTGCTTTGCCGAATTCAGTCAGTCTTTAACTCTGATGTCATTACGTGACAGACTACAGCCTTACGAAAATGATCTACTTCCGATTTAACTAAAGAGTCCCTGCTCTGTTAGGGTATTCATATTGAGCCTGTATCTTAGTGAGGAGGTGTGGCTTCTCCGGTTGCTAAGTTTGACACCGTCTTTTAAGAGCTGTGATTGGTCGTTACAAGAAACAAAAAAAACAGAAACACACTAATCAATGGTAATCAATGGAAATAAATTAACCAACTAGATTGTATAAAACCTCTTTAAATACCAAAGTTTGCTTTGGTTTATACAGTAGAACAACATTCCTTTTCTGTTAAATAAATAAACATTGTGCAATCCCAACAGTGGATAGCATTTCTAAGAAATTCACCATACTGTTTTCTTGTGCTTATAATTAATTTTTAAAAAGTATGGAAAAACATCTGGAGGAAAGGTCTTATATATTTTTTTAGTTTGAATTCTAAACTATATTGAATGCTTACACATTCTTGCCCAAAGTGTTTGTTTATTTTAGTATTTATAGTTTCATGTGATTTCAAGAGCCATTGTACTTTACTTCCGTGCTTCTGTGTATCTTTGACGGTTTTTCTTATCAGCTCATTATGACAGTGTGACAAATTTGCAATAATAACAGAAATAATATTAATCACAAATTGAAGAAAGCCTATTAATTTAAACAGCTTTGTGTGTAACTAAGTGAAATTAATATTTGCTTGTCTGCAAGTCTGCAAGAATTCTGGCATCTATAATTGATGATGTGGAAATTTAATTAAAGCATGTTATAATCTTTGCAGCGATTTCTTCACAATCAAAGATGACAGTGCAACGCACAGTGGTTAGGACCAGCCATGTGAGAGTGTCTCATCAGCAGAGATCTGTGGCGGTTTTGAGCAGCAGCAGCAGCAGCAGCAGGCCATCACCAACGACAATATTCATAAACTCAGGAACAATCAGCAGTTTCCAAGGAAAGCCTGACATTGAGGAAGAGATTAAAAAGATGAAGTAAGCATTATGTGTCACTTCAGCAACTGATATAAATGTGGGGTGTAAAAATGCATAAGAATTATGGTCCAGTATGTACCATGGTTTTAAAAGAACCTGTTCTAATTGGTTTTGGGACATTTCATTGAAAGGAATTGTTTTTCTCACTTTTTCAGCAGTGAACAATGAAGAAAATAAACTTTGTTTTACCGTTTTTAAAAGAGGCCAGTATAGAAATGACTGGAAATCCGGTTTATTTCTGTAATTGATGTAAGTGATAATGATTGTAAAAGATATGTTGGTTCAGACCTTTGGACTCGAACTTAAATTCAGTTAAATCCTGTCCTATAACTTTTACATGTGTCACTCGCCCTAAATACCTGAATCAAATGAGTGCCTCACCAGCATGCAGTCAGGCTCTACAGAGCTCTGCTAATAAGCTAATATAAAACTCAGATATGTTGCAGCAGAGATGGTGTTTCAGAACACTGGTTATGACACCGGATGGATACCACATATAAAACCCACATAGTCCATCACAGGGCAACACAGAGACACACAGGACAAACAACCATACACTAGCAAATAAGCAAATAATACATATTAGAATGTAATTTGATCAAAGCAAAGTCTCTAACACATTGTCACATCTGTCAACACCTTTGGTAATACTCTAAAATCCCTTGGATTCATAGCTTGGAGTTCTCTGCTATAGAACAAGTGAACAGGGCAATCTTAAAATGTATGTGTCAACATCTTAATATTGTTAAAAGGCTTGAAGAACACGCTTTGGACAGAGGAGACCAAACGCTCTATGTCTTTAACTCGACATGACGTGTCCGTATACAGAGAATGTCACCTGACAAACGTTAACCGTAAAGCACAAGTGAGAAAACGTTATGGTTTTAACACACTTTTTATTTTATTTAAAATTATATCGAAATGCTAAAATAAAAAAATAAAAAAACAAAAAAACAATACAGAATAGAAGGGCAATAAACCAAAAACTCATACTGGTGGGAAATGTTTGTTTAAAAAAGGGTCTCTAAGGCTTTTCCTATAGCCTTTTATACCCTATTTCAGCAGCAGGGATCGGCCTTAAGCCCATCCCATCATCCACTTAATGTTTGCTGATTAGTCAGTTTTTGCCATAATACCTCAGATTGCTCAGATTTTACTGCAATACCTACTTTGGCTTTGCTGGCCTCAGAAGTGATAACTTCTTGGGTTTGAAAGCTTTGCTCCTGCTGGATAAAAGACAAGTCTGAGGCTTGTCTTTTATTTTGGGACCTCCTATCATGTTTTATTTCATCCTTTCAACAATTCCTCTCTCTAATCTAACAGGGAGCATCATGTTTATGTTACAACTTGTTCCTACTGCAGAATGGATCTCAACACATCATTGTTAGACTTATAAAACTAATTCTCTGTCAGTCTGGTATCTTCAGTTTAATAAACTAGACCATTTTTGTCATGCAGTGTGTGATGTCTGTTGTTGAAGAGTCTGTTTTTTGAAAAAAGGCTTTTGTGTTTGTGGGTTTTATGGGATAACCAATGTGAGGTCATGCATACAAATAATGGTTGACTAGTTTTTACCATTCATCTTTCAGAGAGAAATTGTCTGAATTTTCAAGCAGCAGCAGCAACAACAGCAGCAGCAGCAACAGCAGCAGCAGCAGGCCATCACCAACGACAATATTCATAAACTCAGAAACAATCAGCAGTTTCCAAGGAAAGCCTGACATTGAGGAAGAGATTAAAAAGATGAAGTAAGCATTATGTGTCACTTCAGCAACTGATATAAATGTGGGGTGTAAAAATACATAAAAATGATGGTCCAGTATGTACCATGGTTTTAAAAGAACTTGTTCTAATTGGTCTGCGGCGTGATTTTGGGACCTCCTTTCATGTTTTATTTCATCCTTTTAACGATTCCTCTCTCTAATCTAACAGGGAGCATCATGTTTATGTTACAACTTGTTCCTACTGCAGCATGGATCTCAACACATCATTGTTAGACTTATAAAACTAATTCTCTGTCAGTCTGGTATCTTCAGTTTAATAAACTAGACCATTTTTGTCATGCAGTGTCTTAGTTTGATTTTCACTTATGAGAGATTGTCAATAATAGATACACAATTTTGTTTTTTTATGTTAAATCTTTGAGTCTGTTTATTGAACAAAAAGGCTTTTGTGTTTTGTGGGTTGTATAGGATAACCAATGTGAGGTTTTGCATACAAATAATGGTTGACTAATTTTTACCATTCATCTTTCAGAGAGAAGTTGTCTGAATTCTCAAGCAAGCCGGAATTTTAAACAATCTTCACCAATTGATTAAGTAAGTAACTTAGGATCTTTGTATCTTATTGTTGTGTCTTATATTGAAAAACACCGACATAAAGATTTGATTCACTGCATCGTTTTCCATCGTTACTGTAGCTGAATGAGAAATATAAAATTTTCCACATAGCAGACTTTAGTTATAGCTGTCTCGGCTTTTTTAAATGTGTGTGGCAGACCATAAAACTTGGCACTTTAGTTTTGCACCAATAGACTTTCTGCTTTTGTACAGGTTTAAATCTGTTGTATTAATCAGTAAATGTGCATGTCAAACCAAATGGCATTTACTGAGTATTTTTGGAAAGGATATATTCCCATCCCTGACTCTGACTATGGCTAAGAGTAAATTTTCAATTAACCAAAAAATAAATTTTGCATTTAGACCCTCATTTCCAGAAAAAAATTGTTGCTAAGTATATTTACAGCAGTAACAGTTGTCTGAGCAACGTCCACAAATGTCAAACCACATTGCTGCTCTCTCCTAGCCTAGCCAGCCAGACTCAGTTTCGTTTTCGCTTTGCTGTACAGCAAAGTAAGTAAGTAAAATTTATTTATATAGCACTTTTCTCAGATAAAAATCACAAAGTGCTTCACAGTAAAATACAAATACAAAAAACAGTATACAGCAATACTAAACAGCATTTTAAAACAAAATGGAAAGAAAAAAACAAACAAAAAAAAACAACAACATACAAACGAAACCATAAAACCCACACGTCTAATTAAAAGCCTGCTTGAATAGCAGCGTCTTTAGTTGCTTTTTAAAAGAAGCAACAGAATTCATGCAGCGTAAAGAGAGAGGCAAAACATTCCACAGCCTCGGAGCCACTGCCTGGAATGAGCGATCCCCTCTAGTTTTAAAATAAGTGCGTGGGACCACTAACAATAATTGGCCCAGTGACCTCAGACTATGGGTCGGAGTATGGAGCTGTATCAGCTCAGAAATGTAGGGAGGAGCTAGACCATGCAGGGCTTTAAAAGTAAGGACAATAATTTTGAACTGGATTCTATACTGGACCGGTAACCAGTGCAAAGCTGCTAATACTGGGGTAATGTGATCTCTTTTGTTTATGTGAGTTAAAAGCCTTGCAGCAGAGTTCTGGACAACCTGAAGACGGTTTAGCTCCTTCTTGCTCAAGCATGTAAAAAGACTGTTGCAATAGTCCAACCGTGAGGAGATAAAAGCATGAATAATCATTTCCAACTCACCCTTTGAAACCAATGGTCTTAATTTGGAGATATTTCTTAGTTGGAAATAACAGTTTCTAACTAGTTGTTTGGAATGGTTCTCCAAGGACATTGCTGTATCGAACACAACACCTAAGCTCCTGAGGCTGGAGCTTAGTGAGTCTGGCACAAAATTGTCCTACGAATAGTGGTGTCCCAATACCGATACTCTTATTGTTAGGATTTCTCTTAGATGAACCCAGAATACACACCACACACAAGGGGCTATTTAGTGGATGATGAAACCAAAGAGGCTGGACTTGACTGGAACTGGGGGTGTAGATGGAAGCAGGAGCTGACAAACCAGAGAGAGTTCTAGGGAGAGCAGAGCTACTGGATTACAGACAGTCAAGGAACAGGGCAGAGTTCAAATTAAGAGCACAGCAGTGGCAGGAAACTCCAGCGGCTAGCAGAGGCCTTACTTGAAGCTCATGTGAGGCAGGAAACTCCAGGGGCTAGCAGAGGCCTTACTTGAAGCTCAGGTGAGGCAGGAAACTTCAGCGGCTAGCAGAGGCCTTACTTGAAGCTCAGGTGAGGCAGGAAACTCCAGCGGCTAGCAGAGGCTTAATTAGAGGAAATGAGGTGGCAGGAATCCAACAGCTAACAGAGGCAAACCAGGCTGACAGGCGGGAAGTGAGTGGAAACTGATGACGAACAGGCAGGGAAGAGAAGACTGAGCGAGGCTTTTGTAGGGAGGCTGGCAGGTGGAGTGAGTTCTGACTAATTAGTGACCAACAGGTGTGACTGATTGCTGAGGGAGTGGAGGAGGAGGAATTGAAAACTAATAGAAAAAAGCCAGACTAAAACTAAACCACGACACTTATTGGGGCCAATACCAGCGTCAAGTGTTCAAAACTTGCACTTGAAAAAGCAATCTGAAACTCTGGACTGTTACCAATTTTCCTTCTGAGCTGGGCTACGCTGCAACTCAATGGTTAGATACCATGCTATACCAGGTAGTGATGCCGTACACCAAGAGGTTGTTTGATGAAAGAAAAAGAAGGAGAGGATAACTGAATCTGCAATCAGATTCATCACCCTTGATAGTCAATGATATTGCTAAGTTATGTGGGATTTATAAGAACCAATTTATTAAGTACTCAGTATCGGTACGTGGAATCAGCAAGATTCTGAACTGAATCAGAATCAGACATACTTTAATAATCCCAGGGGGAAATTGTGGTTTCCGTATAATCACCATAACATAAACAAACAAAAATCACAAACATTTCAGAGGGAGACAATTTACTGAGGCTTTGCTGCCAAGGTCAGCCGCCTTACGCGGTGTCCACAGGGCGCTGCCATTACTCTGTGAAAAGATAGAGGCCACAAAAAAAGGAAAGGTGAGAGGGTAAAAAACATAACCCAAACTTTATCCTATAACAGGATACAGTTTGAGATATCAAAAACCTCTTGCACAAAAAGCACAAATAAGACGAGACACATATAGCAGAAGGATAACATTGTAGATTTGTCGTGTGTAATTTAATCAGTATTCGTGAGCATCAGTTATGTGTGTCTGTATGGGGGAAGTGTTTATATTTCCGTGAACACTCTCCAGGGGCCATTGTTCTTGATGTTCTCCGCCGGCCAACAGTTCAGAAAAGCCTCCACAGATGTCCGCGGGGAAGGAGGGAGCAGGGGAGAGTTCTGAGCAGCCTCAGCCATAACAATCCAAGAGTTACATTGATAAGGGAATGCAGAATCCAAATACTTTATTTGTTTATGAGGCAAGCTGCTCGGACTTTTCTGTCAGCTTTAAGTTTTTGCTGGCTTCAAATAGCGAATCCAATATTTCAAATTGTTGGGCTTTTCCACGTTACACTTCCAGAATTTTATCCCATCTGCCCTTGAGTTCAACCACCAAAGCCAGTCTGCGTTCCAGCACAGCCAGCTTTCGGCTCTGCTCCTCCACCTTCCAGGTCTGTCCGTTCACCACCTTAGTGAGCGCATCATATGGCTACCGACATCCGCTGTATTTGCTGATACATCAAAAATTCACCAGATGCAATACGTCGAAATCCAAGAATCCTTAATCCAAACATGCAAACGTTTCAAACGTCCAGGAATGACAAAGTCGAAAGACACACCGTTTTCCTTCCAAGAATATAGGGTGTATCCTACAAAAATAGTAAGATCGGGACAGGACGGGTCCCCCCTTTCGTTGCCTACCCGTAGAAAAATGTATCAATAACATTGAGAGACCAGCTTACCAGATCCATGATTTTTCAGAGTTTGGGTATTATGAAGAAAGTGCTCAGAAAGACAAGACAGAGCAAATAGCAGGAGAGAGGGGGGCAGGGTAGGAGAGCAGATAAGGAGCTCTGGAGAGCTGAAAGACACGACCGACCTCGAAGAGAGACAGAACAGAACTAAGTACTCACACTGGTACTTAGTCTGGAAAAAAAACTTTTGTCAGGACACCCCTACCTACAAAATACTTCCTAAAAACCCACCAACCCAAGTTTTAACAACCCACCCAAAGCCATTTTTCCAGCCCAATGTGTTCAAAAGTAGCTGCAACCAATCTGGCAACATTGGCCATTGGGTGTCTGGAGTAAAACCTATGCATGTGTATTATTGTGAATGCCAGTTACACCTATACTTAAATGTGTAAATTTAGATCCTAATGTGTAAAACAGCTGGCTGTATGAAGTTACGGGCTGAATTATAATTACATAGAAACTTAAGGACAGGACACAGCATGAACTTAAGATCTTTGTGAAAGCTTTTACCTGTACGGAAACTTTTATTGTGTGAAAATGCAGTCACCTCCATACCTGTGGCTGCAACCGTTAAAGTGCTCCAAAACTTTTTGAATTAAGGACTAATTCTAAGCACTAATTCGGTGAAAATAACATTATCAGTGAGTATTTACCTATTAAAAATTATATAAAATTAACTAAAAAATATAATATTCTTTCCAAAGGGAAATTAACTGGTATAACTCGTGTTGGTTTAACTGTTTTAGGTGTTTCCTCAACGTCTCACAGAAGAAACTCTGTTGTTGAAGAACAATCTGAAGAAGATCCTCAGGGTTGTCCCTAATGTTCTTAATTTAATGAATAACCCTTTGTAAAATAATCTCTGGTGGTTCTGAAAGAATCCCCATAACAAAACCGACCTTCTTTATTAGCTTGTTAAGCTTCTTCAACAACAGACATCACACACTAAACAACAGAGAACATCTGCAGCATCCTTCTACAAACACTGGAGGACCTAACCTTCTTCAAGAAACACAGTATGTCTCTTTTCTATAGGCACTATCCTGCATACGATCTTTTTCAGACTGTTTTGTGTCAGGGATTGTGTAATGGTAAGAATATCTCATCAGGTATGATAAAATGATGTGTGCATCACATGACATGACAGTTTTATATAGGGAACAGAACCATAGCCACTCCATGGCTCTAAATATCTCTGATCACGTTATTTGACTCATATATTCTTTTTAACATGATGTAACTCAAATACTTACTTGTCATATGATGCTGCACAACATATTTCTGTTTATCAGCATATGTAATTTACAGTTTTTATTGTTTGCTTTGACGTAGCAGTCAACTCAAAAAATACATTTTTCAAAACAGTTAACGCAGAGGCCCAAACAGTAGCACCAATGGTCAAAATTACACATTTTGTTTGCAAAAGGCTCCAACTCTGCCAAAAAAATTCAAGAAGCGCATTTTGCCCTCAAATTACACAACTTGCACACAAATGTTTAAGCCCTTCCAATGACTCATTACACAAGGGGCAACAAAATACAAAATACCACACTCAATGTGAATCAGTGCAGCATTGCTTGTCATTGTAGCCAAAGACTGTCGCAGCTTACATGTCGGTGTCATTTGTTGTCAAATTTGCCTTCTTACAAAAAAATTTATCCAGCATCAGATATGGGGGGGGGGGGGGGGGGGGGGTGTCATGGCCATGTTAGAACAGCACGCTTGCACTCAGGGAAGGATGGAAGTACCCAGTTCGATCCCCAGCGCCTGCACTCTGGGTCCCTAAGCAAGACCCTTAACCCCAGATTGCTTCCCGAGCGCCGCACATGGCAGCCCACTGCTCCCCAAGGGTGATGGGTTAAGATGCAGAGAACAAATTTCGTTGTAATGTATGTTCCAATGTATGTTTCTATGAAAATCAAGATGATATTACTATTACATTACTATTACTGTCTGTCTCTTCTAGTCTTGTCTCTCTTGATGAATAGGCCACATGGCCTCATCTTCATCACACTCAATATTTTCCTTTGCAATGCACATAGAGAAAAATCTTCTTTCATGCCTAATATTATGCACAGCCCGCTGACATTCCTGCTTCTCTGAAGAAAATCACAGAACAACAAGGCAGCAAAGGAAAGTCTCACGAGTCATTCTACATCAAGTGAAATCATAACTAAGGTGTAGTTGAAAGAAGTCAGAACAACACATTTTTTACATGTAGAGAGTTTTTAAGCCCACCTAATTTGCAGATAGAGTAATCTACTAAAGACAAAATAAAATGTCAAAATATCTTTCGGTATGGCACCCTATTTATTGAAAGAATGTTCTTCTTAAATATTTTTACAGTTTATCATTATTTTATTATTCTATTCTTTTTAAAAAAATTATCTCCTCAGAAAATGTTTACTGTGTTGAAAAACACTCAATTGTGCTTCTAAATCGGATGAACCATTTAAGTTTGAGTAAATATTTCGGATGTTTAACTATAAACTAATAGTTCATTGTTAATTACTTCATTAATTACAATTGTTTGCTGTCGTTAAAATGGTTGTTCAGCAGGGGTGATGCTGCACAGCCAGTCACTTGATGCTCTTCTGTTTAGTTTCCTTAGACCGAAGACTTTTCTACATAATAAAATACTAACTGAACCTGAGAGTACAAATTTATGAGGGGACCAAACTGGAATGTATGATCATGACTATATCCGTCTTTAGAATTGATTGTATGTTTTAAATAGAAACGTGATTATCTCTGTATTCTAAAATCTTTTAAGATGACATTTGTTGGGAATCAGTGCTAAATTAACAAACTGAATTTAGGTGAGTTTGATGTCAAATTCTTTGTATTTTAATAATGTTTTTGCTGTATGGGTGTAGCAATGTTTTTAAAATCTTGTCCCTCTACATATTTCCTTTTTGAGAAGTATATTTAAATTCAAACACTCTTTACGGCATCGGCCATTGCTAGATATGGTCTTGTGTTTGTATGACAATTGTATTATTTTCTATATTTTAGTATAATCCACTTGTCATAATAATAATAATAATAATAATAATAATAATAATAATAATAATAATAATAATAATAATAATAATAATAATAAAGATTCTTGGTTTAGCTCTTATCTTGTTCTGTCTTGTTTTAAGTTTTTCCTCTGTCTTGATATTTATATCAGTTTCCCCAGTATTCATTTTAATTTTGTTTAAGTTTGTTTATTTGTTTTTTCAGTTTTTGTGTGCCTTGTTTATATTGCTCATTCTCCTCAGCCTCAGCTAGCCATGAATAGCTGCCATTCATTTTTTTCATAATGTTCACCTGTGTAACCAAACAACACTTCCACATTATTTAAATAAAAACAAATTCAAATCAGTTTATTCATATAGCAACAATTCACAACACATTGTGAATGTGTTGTGAATTGTTGTCTCAAGGCACTTTACAAAGTCAGTTCATTAAAATCATAAAGACAGATTGATCAATGGTTTTCTGTCGAAGGAAACCCAGCAGATTGCATCGAGTCGTTGACATCTGCATTGTTGAAGACTTTATTTTTGATCCTACTGTACATGCATGTAACAACAGTGGAGAAAAAAATCCCCTTTAACAGGATGACACCACCAGCAGAACGAGTCTCAAAGTGAACAGCCTTCTGCTCTAGCTCTAGATTTTGTATACATATCTATTTTGTCTGCACCATCAACACCAGGTCAAATTCCTTGTAAGTGCAAACCTACTTGGCAATAAACTTGTTTCTGATTTTGATTCTGGGAGTTTGAGAGGACAGAGCAGGCACACAAAATTAGCACAGCAGCACTGGGGTAGTTTACTGAAGGAGTACTTCTATGGGATAGTTAAAGGTTGGTTGCAATATTAGCTGCTGAAGTAGCTTCATCCAGGAGAGAGACACAGCTAAGCTGATAAACTCAGAGCCAGGTCAAGTTTATCGTCCATAGGAGAACACAAGGCTGCCAGTGGCAGCAGCCAGGAAAAACTCCACCTCCAGGACTGTGTCTCAGTTAAGCAAAATGACAGGCAAGTTGCAGCTACTGTGGAGAGATAAAAAAAAACAGGCACAAAAAACAACAATAGAGAGGCAAAAGGTAAGAGAGTGAGAGATGAAGATATATACAGAGAGAAAAATTGAGAGGTGCCAAGACAGTCCGAGAGATACAGAGATAATGCGGTACCGCGCGCGAGCTATTTTTAGAAACACAACGTCACGATGACGTCACATCACGTGGTACGCAGTGGGGCAAACTCCGGAAAGCCGCCGTTGTTTCGCTGTAAGAGACGTGCGTTAGCCTAGGTTTTACTCGGTAAACGACTGCTTTTTCCAAATCTAAGACCATGGTTTTTAAACATTGTTGCTATGGAACGTGCAACAGCGACTCGAGTTACGCTGATCGGCCGTATATGAAGGATGTTTTCTTCAAGACTGCCAAGGAGAAATGTGTACGCTTGGAACACCGGGGCAGTCGGCCTACACAACAGTTCAACCCGGAAAAAGTTACCAAATTCAAGTACATATGTAGCAAGCATTTTGTCGGAGGAAAGGGCCCAACCGAAGAACATCCTGACCCAATTCCAGCGACATCAAGTCAAGGTAAGAGTATTTTGGTGGCCGACATGTTAATAAAGTAGCGCCTGCTACCATGACAGCATATAGGCTATCATGGTAGCAGGCGCTAACATGATAGCCTGCTACCAGGCTTACTCAAAAACATTTCAAATGAGACAAACATTAAACATATACCCATTCCTGGACGGTGATTGCAAACAACAACAACAAAAAAAAAAAACGGCCGACGCTGCCATGATCGCCGCGCAAGAAAAAAAAACAAAGCTTACCGTTCATCAACTCGGCCAGTTTTCCAGTTTTTTTAAGCCCTCGAACCTCAAGCCATCGTTTGAGCTGAAGGTTGGTGTGTTCTTCCACAGTGCGACCAGTAAACCGTGCGCCTGGGACATCGTCTTGTGAAAGTTTAACGGCTGTAAAGTCGGTCATATCTGTTATCCGTGCGTTCTCTCCTGTATGCCCTACCTAAGCGGCAAAAGGGGCGTTGCTCTTGAGACGGTGACGTCACGTGCGCGGTACCGCTACAGCTTATGGTTTGAAAATATCTAAAAAGCCTAAACCCTAAATGTAGTTGTTAAAAACAACAAAAAAATCAAGATTTGATGTAGCCTGATTAATGCTATATGTCAGCACAAGGTCCAAAGTATGAAAGCAAGAATGCATTGGTTTATGCACATTTTGAGCGAAACCAATTAAATCTAGGTTAGCACTAAAGGCTACATTAAGGTGATCACATTCAGTGTCAAAATGAACATTAAAATCCGCCACTATCATGACATTGTCATTGTTTAACATTAAATCAGATCTGCTACTGTGGGGTGAGAGGACAGGAATAATGGCTTAGAACAACTTGAATGTGAGAGCACTGAATCAAACCCACTAACCTTCTGAGATTCCAGGAGGTTGCACCAGCTCTGATGATTGGATCCAAAGGCTCTGTCTAAGTGATCCAATCACTGACTGAATGATCCACCTTATATAGTTAGTTTGCAGGGTAGACACTGAAGAGGAATCCAAAGTCAGGACTTAGTTTACTTATTTAGACAGGTATTTCTAAAGCAGGAACAGACAGAACCATTACACATCAACCTGGTTAGTTTCTGGGTTCAAATCCAACCCTGGATTCAACGAGTGGTTAGAGCAGAGCGCTTGCACTCAGAGAAGGATGCAAGTACCCAGTTCGATCACCACAGCCTGTACCCTGGGTCCCTATATATGTATATGTAGAATATACTTTAAAATACTTGTATTTGTCCATAAATCACTGATTGCAGCAAAATACATTACAGACTTGTTGCCAGTGTATCAATCTTCCAGAGCACTCTGGGTCTTCTGGCTCAGCCTGAGCCAGAAGACCCAGAGTAGACCTGAGCCGCTCAGGTCTACTCTGCATACCCAGAATGAAACACGGAGATGCCACTCTTAGTTCTTAGGCAGCACTTCCCAGAAACAACTCCCAGAAGATTGTTAAAGCGCTGAAACCCCAACTTTCTTTAAACCAAGATTAAAAATTGTTTAGAGTTGCCTTTGAATGTTAGTCTTAGTGCTTCTACTCCAAATTGTCTTAAAGCTTGACCTGCTGGTACTATTCCGCTGCAATGTTCTTTCCTTTTTAGTGTTTTCTTTTCTTATGTTCTGTTCATGTACAGCAAATTGTCTGGTTACTGAAATGTGCTGTACAAATAAACTTGCCTCACCTTGCCTTGGTGGTTTATGACACACTTGCTTCCAAAGTTACAAAAATAGTAAATTCATTGCATGTACCATTACTGCTCAAGGGGACAGTGGATGGACAGTGTAAATTATCTGACATTAGCCATTGTTTGACAGAAATCAAGTACAACTATTTGCAACTAAAACGGAAATGCTAATTATCATACCTAAAGATAAAACTCCTGTAGTCTGGCAATTTCTTACTTTTTTTGGCACCCTCTTTACAAATCACTATTAGAAACTTGGGTGTCATCTTTGTTAGCTTCTATCCTTTAAACAGCATTCCAGAAAACTTGTGCCAAAATTGTTTTTTTCATTTGAGAAACATTTCAAATTTGAGATCATCTGTGTCAAAACAGGAAATAGAAATGGTTATCCATGCTTTTGTTTTATCTTGTTTGGATTGCTGCAATAGCCTTTTTACCTGTCTCTTTAAATCAATTTCAAAATTGACTTCAAACAATCCAAAATGCAGCAGCAATAATCTTAACAAGGACCAACAGAAGAGAGCACATCACCGCTGTTCTGGCCTCCCTGCACTTGTTCCCTTTACATAGGATCAGTTTCAAAATTCTGATCCTCACCTTCAGGGCATTACATGGCAAAGCTCAAGAATACATAAATGGCTTACTGACCCCATATTGCTGTTCAGAAAACATCCAGGGATGAAGCCCCGGACATCCAGGTATACCAACAGGCCTGGTTTAAACCTAACAAGGGAAATAAGTCCAGGATTCCATGACAAGTCTCAAAAAGTTGAAAGGAAATGATCAGCACACAACGAGCTCTCCAGTCCATGAATAACTTAGAGCTATAAGTCCTTAAAAGAAGCCAGGAACTATCCAGCTACTGCAGGTGTAAGAAAAGTAACAACATTCCAATAATGGCCTACTGGCTGAACAAGGAGCTTAAAGATGAATGATAATAGGAGAATGATCTGAGATAATCTCAGGTATTTGCAAAAAGAAATGGACAACCAATGGAGAATGACAAGATCTTGCATATGTCCATGGAAAATGTCAGAGAGTCTGTAGCACAAATACATAATAATATATTAATAAAATTGTCACAAATTCAAAGGTTGTCATAAATTACAATAAAATGCTCTATAAAGGCTGAAAATTGTTGAATAAAATCCTTATCTTATGTAGCTGGACATTAAGCATCAGCACATAACACAGGATGTGTGAGCTCAGTCACAAAAGCTACAATTTAGTTTTATTGAAGTTGATTTTTCCCAACATATTAAGTCCGGCTAACACATTCTCTTCTTGGCTTTCGACAATTTCTTATTTGAACTTCCATTATTTAATCTGTCTGAAATCATGTTGGTGCCATCTCCTCATCTTTTGGTCACCAGACACGCCATTTATAACAAGTATTCACCTTCACTACAACCTCAAACACAGTTCCAGATCATTAGACTATGCTGACCTGCGGAACTTCTGCCTTGTTTTCGCAAGCATGCATTTTCTTATCCAACACATATGAAGCTGAGTTTCTGACTGATAATGTTATGCTTTGCTTATATCTACTAAAAAGCAGAACAAAGGTAGGTAAAGGACCAAAGGACGGGTTATCAACTTGCAGAAAGTGTACAGAGACTTTTAAACAGCTGTGTAAGTACGCTTAAACCAGCATAATATATTTTATTACATTTAAGTCACACTGTAGAACTTTTTTTTATGTCGTATCCACCACATCTGGGAGACAGTCTGAATTACGGGAAGGGTTTATCAATAACACAATAAATAACCCAACAGATTAAAAAGCCTATGGTGGCTGACACTGGGAATCAAGCAGCAAACCCATGTATGACACACATATGTACTACAGACACATGTATAATACAAACTTAAAAACACAAGAAACGATGCTACAGGAAAACGCTTCAAAACAAAAATGCTACAGTCACAGAAAATAGAATGATGCAAACTAAAAATTATAACAAATGCAAAACAAATGTTTAAACCAAATTAAAGCTATCGGTAATCCTATTTGGAAACACTTTTTGTTATGCTGGGTCAATGCATTTTACATTCAACAAAAGGAAGTTAAAAAAAAGCAATCTCTGCAGGTCTATAAAAACTCTTCATTCAGGGCGAATGGCAGGGATTTGTCAGAGTTTTGGTCCTCTCACGTCCCTCTCTCCCTCAAGTCTTGGAGGTATTCCTTTATTTATTGGTTGACCCACATGCCAATCACTCTGACGCACTCACGTAACGGCAGTGTGCGTGCATTTTCCTTTTTAATTTCCACTTGCTGGGTCCGTGTGCTCACTTTTAGTGTTTATGTATCTAGTTAGCTTAGCAGTAAGTTTTGGTACTAACCATTCATTGTAGCTCCAGTGCTCTCGCTGCATACTCTGAACATGGCTGAGAGTCGCAAGAAGCAAATTGTGTAAAAGTTTTTGAGAAGAAGAGGAAGGCCTCCGTAGAAAGAAACAATACCAGAGTGGTTTTGGGAGATTTTTTTCACGCGATCCCCATTAAGAGTGGAAGATTAGGTAAGATGGTCTTGCACATACCTAATTGTTCAAAAAGGATCTCGGGGAAACTTCTGGAAAAATTGCAGACTCTACCTTTAAATAGAAGTAAAGTAAAAATAGCAGATGTTGATGGTTATGGTGTGGACGTCTGATACTGATTCAAATTCATCAACTTGGTCTCATCTCTTTTATTTGGACATTCTGTTTTGTTTTTCTATTTAATAAAAGATGATGTCAAAGCCAAAGGTATATATTTTCTGTTGTGACTGAATGTAAATTGGGAGTGAGATTTAGAAAACTGTACTCGAGACTCAGTGGGAAATCTTGCCTAGGGGACCAAATGATCTACTACTACTACTGAATTTATAAAGCACTTTAAAAATATAGCAGCTGCGACAAAGTGCTAAACAGCCAATTATCAATAAATATTTAAAAAGGAAAAAAAAAAAAAAAGATCACCAGTGCTCAAATCATTCCTTTCAACTATTGTTCTAATATCAGCTATTTAGGCTGATATTCACTGGAGAATACCTAACAGACCAAGAGTTATTTATTAAAAATCAAATAACTTAAAACAGTGCACAAGGCAGCGCCTGTAAACTCCGTTTAGGCGGGGTCTGGGCAGTTTGGAGGAATGTGGCCTTGACAGCTGCGCTTTTTAGCAGCGGCTGGCTGGCTGCGTTCCTTGGCAACGCAAGGCCTCAGTCAATCGTTCCCCCCAAATGTGATGGACGGTTGTACTGGAACTGACTTTTCGATTGCAATGCAAATTGTAATTGACAAATAAAATTTGATTGATTGATTGATTGAATAGCACAACAACTGGCGTCTCTGGGTGGGAGTTCGTAAACAGCCTGTGCTGCACACATATGAGAATATCACTGTGACATTTTTTGAAATGTTAACTCCAAAATTTTCTAAGCTAGTGATGAACTTTACTATAAAAAGCATAAATTCAAATGCTTGAATCAATCAAGTTTTTGAAGTAACCAGTAGTCTGAGAGCTGATTTAACTGTAAAGTTAATCTTACTCACTGAATACAATTTTGTTGCACATCTGTGTCCAGGTGGTGTGAATCATCCTCATACTTCACATGAGGATAATGATTCCCATTATAAAGCACAACTCTTAAACAAAAAGTCCACAGTTATGTGTTTTCAAAATTGACTTGCAGTCCAAATTGAAGTTAGATGCTCCAATATCCAACCTAAGGTCCTCTGCATATTCATCTAATAAGACATTTGAAGAGCTTTTTTTGTTATGTTGAACAGATTTGTTTCCAGATTTAATTCCCTGTTAAATCTATGAGATTTTAAAGCTAAACTGCTAATTTACTTTAAATGAAAGGTGAGTGTCAGGATTTGTTTACCGAAGAACTCAGGAAGCGCACACGGGACTAAAGTTTAAGAGTTTTTATTTAAAAGGAAGTGTGCTGGATGGCGGATGATGAAGACCGGAGGTTCAGGGTTGCAGAAGGTCAGGGATGTAGGTGATGGCAGGAGCTGATGGCTCGGAGAGAGAGAGTCCACACTCACTAGGTGCTGCTTGGCTAGCAGGCCTCATAGCAACACCAGGACTCAGGGCGGCTAGTCAGGTGAGCAGTTATCAGGAGACACCAGGACATAGAGCAGAGCTTCACCAGAGCAGCTTGACAGGTTAGCAGTTCTCAGGAGACAACAGGGCACAGAGCAGGGCTTCTCCAGAGCAGCTTGTCAGGTTAGCAATTCACAGAAGACACCTGGACAAAGAGAAGAGCTTCTCCAGGAACGAACAGCAGATAACAAAGACTTACAGCAGGAGTGATGGATAGCAGAAGACGGCCCAGTGCTAAACTGAAGGCAGAGGGAGGTTTAAATAGAGCACTAAACAGGTGTAACAAGGGTCTGGCTAATTGACTGGTAAATTGTTAACAGGTGTGACTGACTACTGAGGAGGTGAAGTGAAAATGACAGAAAATAACGGATGACAATGAAAACTAACAATAAAGTCAAACCAAACCCACATGAGATGAAAAAATTAAAATAACAGAAAAATTATGTCAAACCAGAACTCAACCATAACAGTGAGCATAAGCTTAAAATGCTATAAATTACTAAAAAGCTCAAGCCTAGCACAAAAGGCTAGTAATTCCTAAAGAAAGATCAAGCAAACACTACAAAGGCTAGTAATTCTTAAAGGTTTAGCATCTTAACACTGAAACAATAGTGTTGTCATAAGCCACATGTTGAACTGTCAACTTGAACACCTGTTTCTGCACACACAAATGAGTATTTGCAAAATGTGTAGCTAAGCATGCACGGCCTGGATCTTGTGTTATTTGAAAAGCTTTTTCATAACGTGTGTTTGTTGTTTTGTGTTAGCAAGAAGGAGCCAGAACATCTCACATCTGAAGCTACACCTGTGGTGAACCATGCAGACATAGAGAGGCAGAAGGTTGTCATTGCTGATCTCATTAGCTTAACTGCAGATGAGTGGAGTAATTTAAATAGTTTTAACCTTCCTGAATGTGATGAAAAAACGAAGGAACTAATTAATTCATTGGGAATCTGACGAAAAGGACTCGGATTTAACAGGTTGTGTGTTATTGCTATATTCTCAGTTGCAGAATATGAGAGGAGCCTGCACAGAACTCTCCAAGGCTGAGGTGAGGATGGAGGAAACTGAAGCTGAGACCGAGTAGCTCAAAACTACTGATGTTAGCAAGCCTACAACTTACCAGTGAAGTGAAATCCTCACACGATCAACCCCAGCAGGTTGACTCACTTCATGAGCTAGAATCAGAGAGCAGCTCTGCAGTTTCTAACGCAGCACCTAGAGCAGAGCTAGACTTTCCAAAATGTTTGTGTTCATACCATCATGTGTGAGTGTCCTTGACAACAGGATATGTAGCGTATTAGTAGTTCAATCTGAAAAACTCACAGAGAAAGAAATGGCAATTAGAAGGATTTTATTGATACAATATTTTAAGTCTTTGGCGCTCAGACCTCGGCAGGAACATTAATGCTGAATTATACTTTAATATGCATAAGTAGATGTATGAGAACAGGGATGTTCCCCCCAGGTCTGAAACTGGTGGTGGAGTGGAGATAGAAGAAGTTTGTTCAGTCCATATGGTGATCTGTTTAAGATAGATGTCCAACTTGATAAACACAGATTTGCATGAACTGTCCATGATGAGCAAGCTTGAAGCGACTGTGGAGAGGAAAAACTCCCCTTTGGGAAGAAACCTCTGGCAGAACCGGGCCCAACATGGTGGTCTTCTGCCGGACCAATAACAGGCGATAGGGAGTGATGAAGACTGAAGGGAGAAAACACTCTGATGGGTTGAGGATGGAGGAACGTCTTGGAAGCTAGATGAACTCAGCTATGATGGTGGAGAAGGGGTTGGGGGTGGGTTGAATCGGACATCTGATTCGAAATCCAACATGCAATCCGTTTGCGCTTGCTGGTTAGCAGGCTGAGATGTGGATTTGAAGTTGCTTTTAAGATGAGCGCAGGATGCTGATTGGCTTCATGGAGGTGCGGTTCGTAGCTGATTGGCTCACATCAGAGGCAGATCGGACTCTGAATGGAGGCAGGCGATGAGTTTCTTCGATTGAACTTGCGCCTCAGCTTCATTTCAATCTGAAAAACTCACAGAGAAAGAAATGGCAATTAGAAGGATTTTATTGATACAATATTTTAAGTCTTTGGCGCTCAGACCTCGGCAGGAACATTAATGCTGAATTATACTTTAATATGCATAAGTAGATGTATGAGAACAGGGATGTTCCCCCCAAAAATGCCGAGGTCAGAGCGCCTGACTCATAAGGCAGTGTGACGGGATAGTGATTTTAATGGGAGATGATTAGGTGAATGAAATGAAAGAAATTAACAAGGAGAAGTGAGCAGAGATGCTTTCTTGCGGAAGATGTCTTGCGTATGCTTTCTTGCGGAAGATGAGAGCATAGATGCTTTTCTTGCGGAAGATCTCTTGCGTATGCTTTTGCGGAAGATCTCTTGCGTATGCTTTTTGCGGAAGATGTGAGCGTAGATGCTTTTCTTGCGGAAGATGTCTTGCATATGCATAACAGAATGCTTGACGCATGCATAAGAGAACACATGACAAGACGCAGGACCAGATGCGACAAGACGTACGAGAGAGTGCAACAGGATACATAACGAATGCATGACAGATGCATGAAAGGATACATAACAGAATGAGTGACAGGATAAACTGACAATATGAGTTACGATATGAACGAAAGTATACATGTGATGAATGATGATATGAAAGAAGCATGAAAGATCAACAATATGATAGGAGAGTTACGGACTGTGATGATTATAAATGATAAACTCAATTCGAAAGAGTGAAACATGAAGGGTCTGGCGAGACATGTGAAAAGTTCAATCCACCACCAGTATTTGCAGTTAGATTACCTTAGAGCCGAGAGGGCATTGAGCAGCTAAATGAATGGATGCTCAGAACGATGTGTGAGGCATGATGATGATGACCATGGCCAATTGTTTGAGTGATCAGGAATCTGTGAAACAATTATAAAGAACCCCCCCAAAACCTACGGATGGCAGCATCCGTACATTTGTAAACACATCCACGACAGAAAGGCATTATAGAAATATATTTCGATCCAGGCGAGAAGCAGACCAGACGGTCAGAACGGCAGCTCTCAACCAGAGTATCCTGTTCAAGAAGGAAAGAACAAATTTAACGAACTCTAGCTGCCTGGAAATAAAGCATGACTCTGGCAGTGATGCATTTGTGAGATTGAGGTGACCAAGCAAGGAGGGCAGCTGACGGTTGAAAATAACTGATATGGGATGAGACTGATATCTTGTGAATTCGAGAGCTGAACTGCAGGGAGGAACCATGCTGGAACCAAGTTGAGATCAATACCTAGAACTCGATTTGCAGGCCGACAGGTTTAATTTAAAAAGGACAAACTGAGAATAGTGAAAGGAAGATCTAGGAGAGGAAGTGACCACAAGATGAATGAATGAAGAGGATGAAGATGGTAACATGACTTAAGACATAATTTATCAAATAATGTTTGCTTAACTCATGAATGCATAAACTGCCGAGCGCATAATAAATGCTGTCATGAACGGATTAGGCTATTAAGCTCATTCCATGATGTTTGAAATGAAAATACTTTAGATTCTTACTACATTCTGATAAAACTGATGATCTTCATTAATTAGCTTAATTAGCCTCACCAGTCTGCAGACAGGATCCGTAATTTAAACTAATGTTATACAATAACGGCATGATAAATAATTGATCTCGGGTTGAATTCTGAACTGTGGTATGGGGAAGGTAACAGGAATTCTGTCCTGCTGCAACATGAGACTCTCAAGGCTTGGACGGCCTTTCTTCCCACAGGGGTCCTGCTGAAAACCCTCTTTACAAATAAAAACCTTTCTCCCACAGACAAAGAGCTCTCTTTTCTTCAGCTCACTCCTGCAGACTTCTTTACCAGCTCTCACAGAGCAGACAAAGAAGGCCAACCATGAGGCCTGGTCGGCCCTGACCAACACACAAGCCAGCAGCTGGGAAAGGTGCCTGGCCAGCCACGCTTGATCCAAGGTCTGCTAGACTCGACTGCCTGCTTCAGCATCTGGAAAGGCTCTCAACGCCTGGGGAACATGTCCGAGCCATTATTTCAACAAATAATGTTCTGTTTAACTTGGGCCCCGCATTGTGAATAGATTGAAATACATGGCAAATGTCTCAACTCCATTCCATGTTCTTGGAATCAGACTCTCAGTGAACAAGGATTCACAGAGTTATCCTGATCAACCACCCTTGTTTGTCCTTTCTTTGTTTTGTTTGCAAATAGTTCCTTAGCCTCTTTCTATCTTCATTTTGCCCAGTAGCCCAATCAAGTCTCACCAACCTAGCAAAGAGGATTCACCAATTGAACATTGTGCTAATTCAGGCACCACAGAGAAAGCGTGCTCCAGACAGCAGAGAAGAATGAAAAGGAGAAGCAGCGTAGCTTAATGAGAGGGCCGTTTGCCGCGAAGGCCTACCAAAACAGGGCCGTTGCCGCGAAGGCCTACCAAAACAGGGCCGTTGCCGCGAAGGCCTACCAAAACAGGGCCGTTGCCGCGAAGGCCTACCAAAACAGGGCCGTTGCCGCGAAGGCCTACCAAAACAGGGCCGTTTGCCGCGAAGGCCTACAAAACAGGGCCGTTTGCCGCGAAGGCCTACAAAACAGGGCCGTTTGCCGCGAAGGCCTACAAAACAGTGATGTGGAATGGGAGATGAAGGTGAGGTGAATGGTGAGGTTAGGTGAGGGGAACGGTGAGATGAGGTGAGATGAATGGTGAGGTGCTCGGCCGGTGCTCGGGGTTGCTGCATGCTGATGCATGGGCTGATGCATGGGGCTGATGCATGGGGCTGATGCATGGGGCTGATGCATGGGGCTGATGCATGGGGACATGAAAGAATAAATGCTCATGACATGAAGGACACGAAACAGGCACATACAGAGTACATGAGGAGTAGGAGACGGGCACATGGCGGGGCACATGGCGGGCACATGGCGGGGCACATGGCAGGGCACATGGCAGGGCACATGGCAGGGCACATGGCAGGGGTATGAGACAGGTACGAGCGGGGTACGAGACAGGGCACACAACGTAGCTCGTGGCAGTGCACGATGAAAGTAGATGAAGAGAATTCGACAGAATACTTTATGAACGCCTGGCCAGAGCAGCAGAGCTCGTGAAGGGCACAACAATTGGTATAAATCGCTGGATTTAAAATGCACTTCTGAAATAAAATGGGTTAAGTAACAACTCAACCCTACTGTCCGGTTAAACTGAACGTAAATGACATTGAAGGTACTTAATGCGGAAGGATTGCCAATAGTAAGTCTTTGAATGACGAAATCAGAGATTTAAAATGCTGAGACATTTGCTAATACAGCCTGCAGGTTGATGTAAAGGGGAGACGAGAAGAACGTTGCCATATCAAAGATAGTAAGAGAACACAGGAATGGGAAAAACCAAAGAGGAAAATGGTAAGGTTAACATTTCAACTTACAAACTTAATTAACACTTAAAATCAAGCATACTATGGACAAGAAATTACTGTAGAAAATATGAACAATGAGTTGAATTAGAATGACATAATTATGAAATAAGAGAAGATTAATGGAGTCCATCACGAACCACACTGCAACCAGTAGGTGGCAGTAATGCTACTACAAGCCTGTAGCCAACCGCCAAAACCAGAAGAAGAAGAAAACGAAAACAAACAGAATGGATGGGATACTTCTGCCTAACAGACGGACAGTTCAGGAGCATGATGAGCGAAATGCATGTAATAAGAATGAAAACATGAGTGGATACATGTTACCTTGAGCTGCTAGGAGCGGGCATGAGAGGAGATCAGACTGAAAGTTGCGCAGGACGATAGCCGCTCCCGGCTACGAAGCAGAGCGGGACCGGAGCTGAGTCAGAGTTGTGACGGCGTCTACGTCGCTTGTGAAAAGCGGGGATTTGCAAGTTCATAGCGCCAGGAATCGGAGCTGATTAAAACAGAGGTTGGGAGACGGAAAGAGACGCCACGGCGGAAGAAGGCTCGCTAAGAGAGCGAATCCAGGTCAGTGCTGGTTAAGTTATGCTGGAGCGAATACAGAGATTGCAGAGGATGGATCCGCGGCTAGATGGCGTTCCTATGAGCAGCAGGATTTGAGGATGAGTTGTTATCGTCTTGAATCGGACATCTGATTCGAAATCCAACATGCAATCCGTTTGCGCTTGCTGGTTAGCAGGCTGAGATGTGGATTTGAAGTTGCTTTTAAGATGAGCGCGGGATGCTGATTGGCTTCATGGAGGTGCGGTTCGTAGCTGATTGGCTCACATCAGAGGCGTATCGGACTCTGAATGGAGGCAGGCGATGAGTTTCTTCGATTGAACTTGCGCCTCAGCTTCATTTCTATGAGTATTTATTTTGTGGATCAAGATTAGATCAGATAGAACTTTATTAATCTCACAATGGAGAAATTCACTTGTGACATCGGCTCTCATAAGCAACAGAAGGCGCAAAAAGGAGGAAAAAGTTCATGACGTCCATCCAGGTATATACAGTGGATGGGAAAAAAATAAAGAAGAAGAGATTTAAGGTGATTATATAAAATACACTTGACAGAGTTTGAAGCATTGAGTATATTTACTGTTTCTTACAGCAATGTATTCAGTCTTTTGCCCTTGAATATTTTTGGCAAGTTTATAGCGAAGTGTTAATCTGACTCTACTGATCAGTGGTTCAGTTCAGATGACATTACTTATGCAACAAGAAACAACTATTAGGGATGATCATCCAGAGCTCACAGCTTGAGTAAATAGCTTTTCATGGTATAAACACTTATAAACTGGCTTATAGGTAAATGTCTTAAACTTTTCTATATATTAAATCCGTGACATTTAGTTTATACTTCCAAATTTTCCCTGACCTTTATTAATCTTCGCTGTTTTTACTTTTTACACAAAGAAAATCCTTTGAAAAGACTTATTTTAGATTTTTAAGCAAAAATGTACAATTTTCTTTTTTTGGAAGTTTTTAAATATTTACAAAAGGTTTTCAGATGTAATGGTAAAGACATTAATAATTTCTTGCCCTTAATGTTATACATTAAATTGTTTTTTTGAAAAACTGTGTAAAAAATCCAACACAGTGAAACCACTCAGCTGATTTACTGTAAACAGCTTGGATTTTCTGGAAGTTGTTAAAAGACTAAACCAAAAGTGAAAGTAGTATCAAGAATATAAAAGGAGTCGCTTCCTATGCAGCCCCTCAGGGGCCACTGCCCACAGCCACATTTTTCTTTTCATGGAGCAATCTTCTTCAAAGGTAGGGGCATTGTGTAGCTTTTTTGATTACTTTTATACATATTCTGATGGTGGTTCATTAACATTTTAAACTTCTGCACATCTTACTAAGTTGTAAAAAAGGTTGACTTATTTACATCACATATTTGGGATAAAGGCATATTTAGATCATTTATTGTATCATATTGTATCATTAATACATTTTATACCAGCATCAAAATGCTAATGAAATATGAATGAAGAAAGGGAGAATATGGACCCTTGTCAAGATGCTTCATCGTCATGTGTAACAGCTGTTGGATAAGTGAAACATTGTTGCAAAAAAGAAAAAAAGTTAATTTGCAGGTTTATGGAAGATGATAAAATATATTCTGAGGTAAATAAACGTAGGAAATACATTTAGGTAAAGTTAAAAATAACTAAATAATGAAATGCTTTGGTTCCGATTGCACAGGTATTGAATAAAATGTTCAAGGGTTATTTAACTGTATAACAGTTAAGTAACCATAACATGATTTGATATAAAAAGTCTTAATCAGTTTAAGATTGTTTTTTTCTAATTGATGTCTTGCTAAAAGTAAAATTGCCAGATTTATGTAAGATAATATTATTAATTTAGCTGAAATTCACTTCCCAGAAAAGTCCATTTAAAGCAGGGGTTCCAAAACTTTTTTTAGCCGCACACGCCCTTCTGTGTCGCAACCGGGTTAGCGCACCTCCAATCCCGAGAGAGAGAGAGAGAGAGAGAACACTTTGGTTGATTAATTATTAATCAGAGAAATAAAAAGTTATTTCCTGATTGTTTCATAGCAGTTACATCCAGCAGGTAAACACTCCTAACTGTTCCTGACTGAATATGCGCTAAAATGGCATCTTTTAGATGTGCATATATATATATATATATATATATATATATATATATATATATATATATATATATATATATATATAATATATAATATATATATATATAATATATATATAATTAATAATATATAAATTAATCAGGCATAATTTGCCTGATTAATCGCGATTAATCGCATTGTATTTACAAACTCCAAGAATGAATTCAAAAGTAGTGTAAAGAGCACTTTTATTTTAATGTTCTGCTGCCATATGAACAAAAGTGTTGTAACATTTGTAGCACTTATCAGTAACACATATCTAGTGTAAAGCTCAACTTAAACATATAAAACAAAAAATAGCAATAATAATAAATTAAAGCTTATTGCCACTGACAGGGAATTCTCTTTATGGGGAAAAAATCTACCAATAACAGGCAATTTCTGAGGTAACCGCAGGGAGCAGCATTACCATTTTATGTTCAATACCAAAGTTTAACTTGGCAGTGGTTACAACTAACTTGTTTCTGTCATATTCCATGCTGGAAGAACTTTAAACTGAAATGCTTGCTAACTCGATATGCTTGCGTTGCTTGCGTTTATTTGACGTTGACACGCGTTTTTTTGTTGTTGCTTTCTCGCGTGCATATAGTGAATGGCAGGGAAAAACAGGCAAAAACACATGGATACTTTGAAACGAGAAGCAACTTCACCGACGGCGTCGATGCAGCCCCCCCCCCCCCCGCTCCGCTCCGCACAAAACTTGTTCCGTTCACCAACTCACCGCCTCGCCTAAAACACCGGCTTCCGCATGTCAGCTGTGTTTTTTTCCGGCCAGCACCTTTCTTACTCTTTGAATCCGAGGTTTGGCTGACAGCGAGGTTATTGACGCATTATCGCCACCTACTGTTCTGATTCAAACCCCTACACCGCAGCAACAGACCTTCACAAAATAAAAGCATGTGAGCAACATGCGTTAATGCGCGTTAAAGAAAATATCGCCGTTAAAAGTCTAATGAGTTAACGCGAAATTAACGCGTTAACTTGCCCAGCCCTAATATATATATATAAACATTGATCAATAGCTCTCTATTTTGCCAGTCTCTATAAATGAATCTATATACACATATGTTACAAGTATCTATAAGCTCCATCTTTATCTTTCTATCTAAATACTTAAAATATATATACAAGGAACATTCTTTTATGGAGCGTTCACTACTTGCTGCCACATTCGTTGTCACAATATCGTGGTGACGTTGACGTGCAAACCTGCGCCAAATGAGGTGTCTACGTATGTCTGTGGTTAACGAATATAACATAGGAAGCATTATGCTTCTATCTGGTGGTCACAGGATGAACTGCAACCAATAGAGTTTTAATTCAATTTTATTTCATTTATTGTTTTTGCACAAGATTATTGAAACATTTTTGTTATTGAATATTAATGATTACAGAAACACGTTGTAATTCAATCTCAAAGCTTTGTGCTGTGGAACCTGAAACTGGAATAATTAAAAAAATAAAGGCAGAAACATATAAATGGCCCAATAAATAAATGAATAAATAAACTAAAGCACTTAAAAAGGCACCTTTTAATGTACGGAAAATATAAATAATTTTATATCTATTGAAGTCTTTGTTGAAAATATTCGATTTTTTTATTTTTATTTTTTTCATAAATTCACTTTCATATTTTTCTCTATTTATTTACAACTTTATTATTCAAGCATTTATTTTTATTGGTCTGTTTTTTATATTTTCTTTTATATACAGATCCATTTATATAGTTAAATTCCACTTTAATTTCCCGACCATGTCCCCCCACCCCATAAAACCCATGTGTTCTTTTTACGTTTTCTGTCTTCTTCCTTCTAATTGACCAATAGTAGCGAAGCCAACCAACGAATGAAAGCCCACCTTATTAGCAAAATGAGGCAGAACCAAACAAAGGTTAAACAACGAGACGGAAAAATGTAAATGAATGCATGACAATAAAATTCAAGATGGAAATAAAATACAGAAATTGATTTATAACTCAAAGGAGGAAAAAAAAGTGAGATGAAAATCAAACGCTAAAACAAACAATATGTCAATCAAATAATACAACATGGTAAAGTCAATCAGTGGAATCAGTGTTTTATCAAACAAAAACATATTAATTCAGTTACTATTTCTCGTTTTTTATTAATTGGTGTGTTTTATGTGTGGTGGTTTATTTATTAGGTCATTTCTATATTTATACATTTATATTTCATTTTTTTCAGGTTTGATCCTACATATATTTCAGCAGTAGCAGCGCTATAAAAAACAATTCTGAGAATTTCTTGTAATTCCATCTGTGATTTATATGTTTAAATGTCCCTGTGAAGGTAATACATTTAAATGATGTCAAAGGTTTTAGAACAGAGAAGGGCCATCACAAAGCACCATCACAAAAGCCTTGTAGCTAGACATTTAAATGCTTTGAACCATGCAGTGGCCTCTATGTTATTATTGAACGTGATCAGCATTTTTGAGAGACTGACCCCTGTTTGTAAAATTGAGGTCTGTCTGATCTGGCATGCTCTTCAGCAAATAATCTGAAAAACGTCGAAAAAGAATTCAAGCTTTTTTCTTCCAGCCACGGTGGAATTTGGCTGGAAAAACTTTAAACTGGCTACTAGTACAGTATATTTGCATTGCATGCATCTTTGCATGCAATGCAAAGATTAAATAATTAAGCTGAGAAGGGTGAGATCCGTCAGCTTTATTTCCTTACAGGAAAATGAGAAAATCCCATCCAGATTGAAATGTTGTGATGTATCACACAGTAAATCAAGACTTTTATCATGAATCACTGCCATTCAACTCCACGAAGGAGAAGGTGGACAATCCTGAAGAGAATCCTTTAAAGAAAAAAAACGTTTGGTTTCAGTGGTATTTAAATTATCCCTCAACAGTGCAGTTGGTATCAATGTTGTTTTTTCCACCCATAGCCTAATGCCATCCTTTGAAGACAGCATGGTACAAAAACTACAGTGAACATTTGCATCCATCTCTGGGGACTCCTGATGAAGACCATGGAGCGCCTCATCCTAGCTCACCTGCGCACCGTGGTGAGCCCCACCCTGGACCCACTGCAGTTTGCCTACCGGCCCAACATCGGAGTAGAGGATGCCATAATCTATTTGCTGCAGCAGACGCTCACCCACCTGGAGACCACCGGGAGCGCTGTGAGAGTCATGTTCTTTGACTTCTCCAGCGCTTTCAACACCATCAGACCGGTGCTGCTGAGGGGGAAGCTGGAGGACGCTGGGGTGGACAAACATCTGGCTGACTGGACCATGGACTACCTCACTGACCGCCCTCAGTACGTGCGGCTGAACGGCTGTCAGTCAGAGGTGGCACTCTGCAGCACTGGGGCCCCCCAGGGCACCGTTCTGTCTCAGTTTCTATTCACCCTCTACACCTCGGACTTCACCTACAACACGGACAGCTGCCACCTTCAGAAGTTCTCTGATGACTCGGCCATTGTGGGCTGTGTGTCTGAGGGGAACGAGCTGGAGTACTGGTCGGTCATCACAAACTTTGTGGACTGGTGTGAGATGAACCATCTGTGTTTAAACACCAGCAAGACCAGAGATGGTGATCGACTTCAGGAGAAGACCCCCACCTCACTCACCTGTGAACATCCAGGGGGAGGACATAGAAACTGTGGAGAGTTTCAAATACCTGGGTGTTCACGTCAACAATAAGCTGGACTGGACTCATAACACCGACGCTCTGTATAAGAAGGGCCAGAGCCGCCTCCACCTCCTGAGGAGGCTGATGTCCTTTGGAGTGAGCCGGCCTCTGCTAAAAACTTTCTATGACTCTGTGGTGGCCTCAGCCCTCCTCTACGCTGTCGTCTGCTGGGCTCCTGGCAGCACAGAGCGGGACAGAAAGAGGCTGAATAAGCTGGTGAGGAAGGCCACTTCTGTCCTGGGCTGCACTCTGGACTCTGTGGAGGAAGTGGCTGAGAGGAGGGTGTTGTCCAAGTTCACATCCATCATGGACAACACCTTCCACCCCCTGCACCAGACTGTAGAGGAGCTGAGCAGCTCCTTTAGTGCCAGACTAAAACACCCTGTCTGTAAAAAGGAGCGCTACCTTAGGTCATTCATTCCTGCTGCTACCAGATTATACAATGCTGCACTGTAACTGTGACCATAACTGTAATAATTAATGTGCAATAACTAATGTACAATAATATGCAACTCATGTAAATTTAATCTCTGGACTATACATATAACTGTATAACTGTTACAATTACTGTAACAAGTGTTTTTCAGTAACTACGTGCAATAATGTGCTGTGTTTATTATTATTATTATTATTATTATTATTATTATTATTATTATTGTGTTATATTATTATGCTATAAAGGTCACTCATTCCTGCTGCTACCTGATCATACTCGCTGCTTTATAAGTGTAACTATTAGAGTAATGACTGCAACCATGCACCATAGCTGCAACAATAACTGTAATAACTTATGTGCAATAAGCTATTTAAACAAGGTGCTATAATCCGTGCATTAAACCTGTGCAATAATCCTGTATAAACTGTATAAACTGTGCAATAAGCCTGTGCAATAGTCCTGTATAAACTGTATAATAAGATATGTGCAATAACATATTTATTTATACATAGGAGTGTACAGAATTGTATATTGTATATAGCTGTATAACTGTATCTAACTGATTGTACTTACCTACTTTGACATTTTCTTCTGACTTTTGACTATTGAGCCGATGGGACAAGTGAATTTCTCCACTGTGAGATCAATAAAGCTTATCTTATATCTTATCTTATCTTATCCTGGTGGTGAAGTGAACTTCTGCACTCTGATCGACGGTGGAAAGGAAGATACTTTTCTAAAAATGGCGGACAGAAGACTTGCAAGCAGTTACCAGTTGGAAAGCAGAAGTAAGTCTGTTGAAATACCTGCACACATATTATGCTATAGTATTTGCAGTGTAGCTGCACAAAATGTATTATTTTCCATTATTTTTTCTCATAACAAAGTTGAAACAGTACCACATGTACTTAGGATGTACTTCCGTTAAAATAGTAAATAAACACGAAAGACTATTTTTTACAAACAAACTGAGCAAAATCAAAGCATAAAACACCAAAAAATAACAACAAATACAGCAGTAGAACATTATAATCTTTCATAAATACTTTGTATGCAACCAGAGTGAGCTACTGACGTATAAATAAAAAAGTCAAACACAAGGCTATGCACCTTTAACAGTCTTTATGGTCTTTAGAGAAATGTCTTTGGGGCGTGGGGAGTGCACTATAGTCCCCTGTGGTGCAGCTTACATTTTGTTCCTTAATGCTAATTCTTTTGTCTTGAACTACATTTACTTTTATACATTAGATGGTTTTGAAACCCAGACCTTTAGACTTTTGCTTAAGTCTAAAGGTCTAAAGAGAAGCTGATATTCAAGCTGGACAGAGTGTTTCATTTAAAAAGGTTTGTTAATAAATAGAAAGAAAGTGGTGCAGGCAGGCAAATCCTCAGAAAAAATTTGCATGATTAGACGGAGCAGATTTCTGACTACTAACAACAGGCGATGGCAGATAGAGATGGTTAAGGCTGGAGACAGATCCGTGCAACAGACTTGGGTGATGCATAATAAGGCAGAATGTGCAGACAGATGCGGATGGGCCAGTCAAAGTTTTATAATCATTAGATAATCCAGGTCAAGGCTTCCAAATAATCCTGATAAGAAGTTCCCGAGAAGCTCCTGAATATGAAGGAGCAGGAACAGGTGAAACCGGTCTGGCTATCTGAGTTGCTGCAGAGGAGATGCAGGTGTAGCTGTTCACAGTAATACAAGAGGGAGAGTCACAGTCAGCCAGAAGGAAACATGACATTTTTTACAAAAGTGTTTTTAAATCCTAGTATTTATACTTCTAGCTATGAATACATTTGCTGAAGAGCGATTCAGACTGTTGCTGATTGTGGCACTGAGTAAGGAGACAACAAAGGTTTGTGGCTTGATCCGAATAGCCTTAATAATAGCTTCTAGCTCCTACGCCTAGCTCCTATTGATCTTTCATGGGGTCAACAGTGAGAACTCTGTCATGGGGAGGAAGGGAGCTTCGGACTGCTGTGCCGAATTCAGTCAACCATTAACTCTGATGACATTACGTGACAGAAACGCACATGGATGAAGCGAGTCAAATCCAGGCCTACAGCCTTCCGAAAATGAACTACAAAGTGCATGTTCTCTTCTCTTTTGACATTTTCGTTGATTTCCATGAGGAGGCTGTGCTGATAGGCCATGCCACGTAAAGGATTGTGGGATACCTAAAGGGTTCTTAGCACGTTGAGGGGTTCCTAGGCAAAACTAGCCACAAGAGGAGACATACAGGCTACTTTTCCTACTTCCTTCCTTACTGACTGCAATATTCGGACAACACTTATCATGGCGACCACTGAAGCACTTCCGGTTTGGCTAAAGAGTCCCCGACCTTTCATGGGGTTAACAGTCAGAATTCCATCGTGGGGAGGATAGGAGCTTCGGACTGCTTTGCCGAATTCAGTCAGCCTTTAACTCTGACAACATTACATGATGGGCTACAGCCTTACGAAAATGAACTACTTCCGATTTAACTAAAGAGTCCCTGTTCTATTAGGGTATTCGGATTGAGCCTGTATCTTAGTGAGGAGGTGTGGCTGATCCCGTTGCTAAGTTTGACACCATCTTTTAAGAGCTGTGATTGGTCGATACAGATACAAAAAAACAGAAACCCACTAATCAATGGTAATCAATGGAAATAAATTAACCGACTAGATTGTATAATAACTCTTTAAATATCAAAGTTTGCTTTGGTTTATACAGTAGAACAACATTCCTTTTCTGTTAAATAAATAAACATTGTGCAATCACAACAGTGGATAGCATTCCTACGAAATTCACTATACTGTTTTCTTCAATTCAATTAAATTCAATTTTATTTATATAGCGCCAAATCATAAACATGTCATCTCAAGGCACTTTACAAAATCAACTTGATTAATCATATTATACAGGTTGGGTCAGATTATACAGATTGGTAAAAAATGTCCTATATAAGGAAACCAGTTGACAAGCAGCATTCACTCCTGGGGAACCGTAGAGCTACAGGGAGAGTCGTCTGCATTGTCCATGGCTTTGCTGCAATCCCTCATATTGAGCAAGCATGAAGCGACAGTGGGAAGAAAAACTCCCCATTAACGGGAAGGAAAACCTCCGGCAGAAGCGGGCTCAGTATGAACGGTCATCTGCCTCGACCGACTGGGGTTACAGAAGACAGAGCAGAGACACAACAAGAGAGACAAAAAAGCACAGAAGCACACATTGATCTAGTAATCTGTTCTACATTAGATGGTAGTAGCGGGTGAGCCGTCTTCTCTGGATGATGTCACAGTTAACAGAACACCAGACCAGGTGTACCTACTATGAAGAAAAAGAGAGAGAGCAAAAAGTTAAAAGCTGAAATGACGATAGTCATTTGAATGTAATACAAAACTGGAGAACAGTAGACTGAAGAACAGTAGAAATCAGTAGAGTGAGAAAATTAGACCCTGATGTCCTTCAACAGCCTAGGCCTATCACAGCATAACTATAGAGGTAGCTCAGGGTATGAGCCACTCTAACTATAAGCTTTGTCAAAAAGGAAAGTTTTAAGATTAGTCTTAAAAATAGATAGGGTGTCTGCCTCACGAACCAAAACTGGGAGTTGGTTCCACAGGAGAGGAGCCTGATAGCTAAAGGATCTGCCTCCCATTCTACTTTTAGAGACTCTAGGAACCACCAGCAGACCTGCAGTCTGAGAGCGAAGTGCTCTGTTAGGAACATACGGGGTAATCAGAGCTCTGATATATGATGGAGCTTGATTATTAAGGGCTTTATACGTTAGAAGGAGAATTTTAAATTCTATTCTTGATTTAACAGGAAGCCAATGAAGGGAAGCTAAAATTGGAGAAATATGATCCCTCTTGTTGATTTTCATCAGAACTCTTACCGCAGCATTTTGGATCAGCTGAAGACTTCAAACTGCATTTTGTGGACTTCCTGATAGTAAAGAATTACAATAGTCCAGCCTTGAAGTAACAAATGCATGGACCAGTTTTTCAGCATCACTCCTGGACAGAATGTTTCTAATTTTGGCGATATTCCGGAGGAGAAAGATGCAGCACTGAGATCTAATAGGACAGACACAAGTTCATTATCTGAGGCCATTAGAATGTCATTGGTGACCTTCACCAGAGCTGTTTCAGTGCTATGATGAGCTCTGAAGCCTGACTGAAACTCCTCAAGTAGGTCATTACTTTGTAAATGTTCACATAGTTAATTAGCAACTACTTTCTCAAGAATTTTAGATAAGAAAAGAAGATCAGATATAGGTCTGTAATTTACTAACTCATCTTGATCAAGAGATGGTTTCTTAAGTAAAGGTTTAATAACAGCTACTTTAAAAGCCTGTGGTACATATCCATTTACCAAGGATAGATTAATCATGTCTAAAATACAATCTTGTGCTTATAATTAATTTTTAAAAAGTAAGTAAAAACATAAGGAGGAAAGGTCTTATATTTTTTTTAGTTTGACTTCTAAAATATATTGAATGATTACACATTCTTGCCCAAAGTGTTTGTTTATTTTAGTATAGTTTATAGTTTCATGTGATTTTAAGAGCCATTGTACTTTACTTCCGTGCATTTGTGTATCTTTGAAGGTTCTTCTTGTCAGCTCATTGTGACAGTGTGACAAATTACTTTTTCTTTAGTTTGCTATAATAACAGAGAGAATATTAATCGCATATTGAAGAAAGCCTATTCATCTAAGATTTAAACAGCTTTGTGTGTTACTAAGTGAAATTAATATTTGCTTGTCTGCAACTCTGCAAGAATTCTGGCATCTATAATTGATGATGTGGAAATTGACTTAAAGCATATGATTATCTTCTCAGTGGTTTCTTCTCAGTCAAAGACGACAGTGCAACACACAGTGGTTAGGACCAGCCATGTGAGAGTGTCTCATCAGCAGAGTTCTCTGGCGGTTTCGAGCAGCAGCAGCAGCACATCACCAACGACAATATTCACAAACTCAGAAACAATCAGCAGTTTCCAAGGAAAGCCTAACATTGAGGAAGAGTTTAAAAAGATGAAGTAAGCATTATGTGTCATGTCAGCAACTGAGTAAAGTGTTAAACAAAAAACATGAAAATGTAAAAATGGATTTTGAACTAACTTTTTTCTGCCTGGAATGTCATTCTAAGACTGATATTAACAAGGGATCATAGGTTCTCCTGTACACTCACCTGTGTTTAAAAATTGGTATTAAAAATGGGAAATTATCTTTAAAAGTCAAACTCATTTATCTAAACTAAATGCGATAAATTAAAAACTCTGACTGGGGTTTTGTTTCATCTAGCATTTAACTCCCATTACCCAGGTTAATTGTTGTTTGTGAAAGTATTTGTATGTGGGAATTTGGCAAGAAATAGAAGAATAGTATATAGTTTAAGAAAGGTTATTATCCAAAGCATGGGGTGTAAATGCATAAAAATTATGGTCCAGTATGTACCTTGGTTTTAAAAGTACCTATTTTAATTGGTTTTGGGACATTTCATCCAAAAGAATTGTTTTTCTAACTTCTTCAGCAGTGAACAATGAAGTAAATAAACTTTTTTTGTACCATTTTTAAAAGAGGCCAGTATAGAAATGACTGGAAATCTGGTTTATTTCTGTAATTGATGTAATTGATAATGATTGTAAAAGATATGTTGGTTCAGACCATTGGACTCGAACTTAAATTCTGTTAAATCCTGTCTTACAACTTTTACATTTGTCACTTGTACTAAATACCTAAATCAAATGCCTAAGTGCCTCACCAGCATGCAGTCAGGCTCTGCAGAGCTCTGCTAATGAGCTAATATAAAACTCAGGTATGTTGCAGCAGAGATGGTGTTTCAGAACACTGGTTATGACAACGGATGGATACCACAAATAAAACCACATTGTCCATCACAGGGCAATCCAGAGACACGCATGACAAACAACCATACACTAGCAAATAAGCAAATAATACATGTTAGATGTAATTTGAACAAAGCAAAGTCTCTAACACATTGTCACATCTGTCAACACCTTTGGTAACACTCTAAAATCCCTTGGATTTAAATCTTGGAGTTCTCTGCTATAGAAGAAGTGAACAGGGCCATCTTAAATTTATGTGTCAACATCTTAATAATTGTCAAAAGGCTTGGAGAATGTGCTTTGGACAGAGGAGACCAAAACTAAGCTCTATGGCTTCAACTCGACATGGCGTGTCCGTATACAGAGAATGTCACCTGAGGAACGTTAACCATAAAGCCAAAGGGAGAAAATATTATGTTTTTCAAGCACTTTTCATTTCAAATTATATCAAAATGCTAAAGAAAAAAATAATAATACAGAATACAGATCCAGAAGTGCAAAAAACTCACACCAGCGGGAAATGCTTGTTTAAAAATGGGTCTCTAAGGCTTTCCTATACCCTTTTATATCGTATTTCAGCAGCAGGGATCGGGCTTATGTCCATCCCATAATCCACTTAACGTTTGCTGATTAGTCAGTTTTTACTGCAATACCCTCTTTGGCTTTTGTCCTCAAAAGTGATCCTTTAAAGAAAAAAACATTTTGTTTTTTCACATCATGGTTAGACTTACATTATTCAATCACAACAGTGATTGCAAAACTAATTCTCTGCCAGTCTGGTATCTTCAGTTTAATAAACTACACATTTTTGTGTCCTTCAGTGTCTTAGTTTGATTTTAACTTATGCAGAGATTGTCAATAACAGATGCACAATTTTGTTTTTTTTTATGTTAAATCTTTGAGTCTGTTTATTGAAAAAAAGCTTTTGTGTTTTGTGGGTTCTATCGTATAACCCAGGGGTGTCCAAACTTTTTAGCTCATGGTGTCAGGATGCAGCGTGAGGGCTGCATGCTGAGCCTCTCTCCCTCTCTCTCTCGTTACTGCGCAGCCTGATGGGTTTCACCTGGCAGGCTGCAATCAACTCGCTACTGCTTCCACCTGGTTCCACCCCTATTTAAACATACCTCTTTCTGCTCTCGTTGCCGGCCCGTAGTGTTCACTCCCGTTCAGTTTCAGCCTGTTTTCATCCTCTGTTGCGCCTCTGTCCAGAGATTTTCCCACGTCTGGTTGCCAGAGTTCCTGCGCCCGCTCCTCGTCTCGTCCCTTGGGCCCCAGCGCTTCCCTCTCGCTCCGGCGTTGTCTTCCCTTTGGCGTTCCCATACGCCCGTTCCTTGCCCTTGGCGTTCCCATACGCCCGTTCCTTGCCCTTGGCGTTCCCATACGCCCGTTCCTTGCCCTTGGCGTTCCCATACGCCCGTTCCCTGCCCTTGGCGTTCCCATACGCCCGTTCCCTGCCCTTGGCGTTCCCATACGCCCGTTCCCTGCCCTTGGCGTTCCCATACGCCCGTTCCTTGCCCTTGGCGTTCCCATACGCCCGTTCCTTGCTCTTGGCGTTTTCGCACGCCCTTTCCTTTCCCCCGGTGTCTCTGTACGTTAGTTGTGCTCCAGTGTTTTCTTGCGCTGTTGAGCTCTGACGTGTCAGTTCGCCTGTCCTTTCCCCCTTGGCGTTTCATACGCCCGTTACCTTCCTTAGCGCTGCTGTTGGCCCGTTCCTTCCCCTTTGGCGTTGTGTACGCCCGTTCCTTCCCCTTTGGCGTTGTGTACGCCCGTTCCTTGGCGTTTCCGTACGCCCGTTCCTTGGCGTTTCCGTACGCCCGTTCCTTGGCGTTTCCGTACGCCCGTTCCTTGGCGTTTCCGTACGCCCGTTTCTTGGCGTTTCTGTACGCCCGCTCCTTGGCGTTTCTGTACGCCCGCTCCTTGGCGTTTCCGTACGCCCGATCCTTCCCTTTCGGCGTTGTGTACGCCCGTTCTTTCCCGTTTGGCGCTGAGTTGCGCCGTTCCTCCCCTTTGGCGCTGTGTTGCGCCCGTTCCTTCCCTTTGGCGCTGTGTTGCGCCCGTTCCTTCCCTTTGGCGCTGTCAAGCGCTCGCTCTTTCCCCCGACGCTGTCAAGCGCTCGTACCTTTCCCTGATGTGCCGCGCCCTAGTTGTGCTCCGGCACATCAGTGTCCTTTAGCTCCTTGGTTCCCCCGTGTTCTCTAGCTCCTTGGGTTCCCCCCGTGTTCTCTAGCTCCTTGGGTTCCCCCGTATTCTCTAGCTCCTTGGGTCCCCCCATGTTCTCTAGCTCCTTGGGTTCCCCCGTGTTCTCTACCTCCTTGGTCCCCTAGTGTTCTCTAGCTCCTTGGTCCCCTAGTGTTCTCTGACCCCTTTGGTTCCCCTAGTGTTTTCTGACCCCTTTGGTTCCCCTAGTGTTCTCTGACCCCTTTGGTTCCCCTAGTGTTCTCTGGTCCCTTTGGTTCCCCTAGTGTTCTCTGGTCCCTTTGGTGCTTGCTGGCTCTTTGGTCTCTCAGTTTGACTCTTGCCCGCCTTCCTAGGCCCCCTCCACCCACCCAGCGTGGAGATTCTGGGCCGTCCGGTGTCCGGCCTTGGGGGGGGGGGGGGTACTGTCAGGATGCAGCGTGAGGGCTGCATGCTGAGCCTCTCTCCCTCTCTCTCTCGTTACTGCGCAGCCTGATGGGTTTCACCTGGCAGGCTGCAATCAACTCGCTACTGCTTCCACCTGGTTCCACCCCTATTTAAACATACCTCTTTCTGCTCTCGTTGCCGGCCCGTAGTGTTCACTCCCGTTCAGTTTCAGCCTGTTTTCATCCTCTGTTGCGCCTCTGTCCAGAGATTTTCCCACGTCTGGTTGCCAGAGTTCCTGCGCCCGCTCCTCCAAGAATCCTCTCGGCTGCACGGTGAAATCTTCAGCAACCAGAGATTTTCCCACGTCTGGTTGCCAGAGTTCCTGCGCCCGCGCCTATCTGCACCTCCAAGAATCCTCTCGGCTGCACGGTGAGAGCTACAGCAGCCTCAACGTTCTCCAGTCCAGCAAATCAGCTCAACGTTCTCCAGTCCAGCAGATCAGCTCAACGTTCTCCAGTCCAGCAGATCAGCTCAACGTTCTCCAGTCCAGCAAATCAGCTCAACGTTCTCCAGTCCAGCAAATCAGCTCAACGTTCTCCAGTCCAGCAAATCAGCTCAACGTTCTCCAGTCATGCAACTCAGCTCAACGCTTTCAAGTCCTCCGCTCCCGAGTCTCCTCCGGGTCAGTCTCCCCGTGCTCCTCCTACTAGCCAGCTTCCGCACCCTTCACCTCCGTCCATAAAGACTCTGGTTCTTCTCGTCATTAACCCTTCATTCTGTACAATAAAACTCACTTCAAGAACAAGCTCTGTGTGTGCGTGCTGTGTCCGGGTTCATCCAAAGACAAATCATGACAATTACGGGCCGGCCAAAGGATGAACCCGAGCACGCACAGAGCCTAGGTGCGGAAGCTGGTAGGATCCGCCCCGCCTCAGTTCCTGTCTGCGTGCCCAACTTCCCGTCTGCGTGCTCAAGTTCCTGTCTGCGTGTTTCAAGTTCCCACCTTAGATCTTAGTTACCTAGTTCAGCTTTATTTTTTCAGATTCTCGTTTTTTTTAGTTAGACATCCAGTTCTCTAGTTGTTGTTTTTGAGTTATTTTGGTCCCGAGGTTTTGAGTTACTTAGCATTCTTTGGTTTACAGTTTTCTAGTGTTCCTTTAGAGTTCTTAAGTTGGTTAGTTGTTCAGCTTTCTGATAATTTATATAGGTTTAACCTTAGTTTGGTTTATCTAGGAATTTTGTGTTTCGGAAATATTTAGGAGGTTTTTTCCGTTTTTCTTTAAAAGTATTTGAGTTTCTGTTTTGCTTTGGGTTTATTTTCAGTTCGGTTCAAGTGTTCTAGGTTTCCCTTTAGGCTTTCGAATTTTGGTTCTGAATTTTAGTTTTCACCCTAGATTTCCTGTTTTTCTCGTGTTCTTATTTCTAGCTGTAGTTACCTAGTTTTTCATCAGTTTAGTTGAACCTGCCCTCGTCTCCTTGTTTTACTTGGTTTTCTAGTCTAACTCTAGGTTTCGGTCCCACTCCTAGTTTTCTGGTTTGTTTTGGGTTTTCCCGTCTAGCCCCTGTAGTTCCCCTCGAGTCCTGTCTTAGTCTTGTTGCCTCCGTCTTAGTCTTGTAGCCTCCGTCTTAGTCTTGTTGCCTCCGTCTTAGTCTTGTTGCCTCCGTCTTAGTCTCGTAGCCCCCGTCCTAGTCTTGTAGCCACTGTCTTAGTATAGTTGTCCAGTGTTTTCCCTGGCCTAGTCCTCCTGTCAAGTCTTCCTCTGTGTTTAGGCGCTGCCAGAGCCCTCCGGCGCTTCTAGTCACCGGCTGAGCCCTCTGGCGCACCCGCCTGTAGCTGCCCAGCGCATGCAAGCCGCCACCAGAGCCCTCCGCCGGCTGAGCCTCTGGTGCGGTCGGCCAGTTGCTGCTCGGTGCATTCCCTGATTCCTGGCGTGTTAAGACGCCCTCCGTTCGTGTTTTCCGGCGTGTTAAGACGCCCTCCGCTCGTGTTTCCTGGCGTATTAGGACGCCTTCTATTCGTGTTTCCTGGCATGTTAAGATGCCCCCGTTCGTGTTCCGGCGTGTTAGGACGCCCTCCGTTCTTGCTTCCCCTGGCGTTCCCATACGGCAGTTCTTTTCCCCAGGTATTGCCATACACTAATTGTGCTCTAGCGTTCCTATACGCTGTTGAGCCCTAGTGTTATGGTCCACCTATATCTATCTCTGGCGTTTCCTTACGCCAGTTCTTTCCCTGGCGTTTTCATACGCCCGTCCTCCTCCCTGGCTTATCTGTGTGCTGGTTGTGCTCCACCGTTTCCGTGCGCTGTTGAGCCCTAGCATATCAGTACGCCCGCACTTACCCCTTGGCGCTGCCATGCGCCCGTTCTGCCTCGGCGTTTTCCTCACGCCCCGGCAATCTCTTCTTTGCGCCCCGGCGTTTCCCTCACGCCCCGGCGAGTCTCTCCTTTGCGCCCCGGCGTTTCCCTCACGCCCCGGCGAGTAACTTACTTTTGCGCCCCGGCGTTTCCCTCACGCCCCGGCGAGTCTCTCCTTTGCGCCCCGGCGTTTCCCTCACGCCCCGGCGAGTAACTTACTTTTGCGCCCCGGCGTTTCCCTCACGCCCCGGCGAGTCTCTCCTTTGCGCCCCGGCGTTTCCCTCACGCCCCGGCGAGTAACTTACTTTTGCGCCCCGGCGTTTCCCTCACGCCCCGGCTAGTCTCTCCTTTGCGCCCCGGCGTTTCCCTCACGCCCCGGCGAGTAACTTACTTTTGCGCCCCGGCGTTTCCCTCACGCCCCGGCGAGTATCTCCTTTGCGCCCCGGCGTTTCCCTCACGCCCCGGCGAGTTACTTCCCTTGCGCCCCGGCGTTTCCCTCACGCCCTGGCGATCTTTCCCTTGTGCCCCGGCGTTTCCCTCACGCCCTGGCGATCTCTTCCCTAGCGCCCCGGCGTTTCCCTCACGCCCCGGCGAGTCTTTCCCTTGTGCCCCGGCGGTTCCCTCACGCCCCGGCGATCTCGTCCCTTGGGCCCCAGCGCTTCCCTCTCGCTCCGGCGTTGTCTTCCCTTTGGCGTTCCCATACGCCCGTTCCTTGCCCTTGGCGTTCCCATACGCCCGTTCCTTGCCCTTGGCGTTCCCATACGCCCGTTCCCTGCCCTTGGCGTTCCCATACGCCCGTTCCCTGCCCTTGGCGTTCCCATACGCCCGTTCCCTGCCCTTGGCGTTCCCATACGCCCGTTCCTTGCCCTTGGCGTTCCCATACGCCCGTTCCTTGCTCTTGGCGTTTTCGCACGCCCTTTCCTTTCCCCCGGTGTCTCTGTACGTTAGTTGTGCTCCAGTGTTTTCTTGCGCTGTTGAGCTCTGACGTGTCAGTTCGCCTGTCCTTTCCCCCTTGGCGTTTCATACGCCCGTTACCTTCCTTAGCGCTGCTGTTGGCCCGTTCCTTCCCCTTTGGCGTTGTGTACGCCCGTTCCTTCCCCTTTGGCGTTGTGTACGCCCGTTCCTTGGCGTTTCCGTACGCCCGTTCCTTGGCGTTTCCGTACGCCCGTTCCTTGGCGTTTCCGTACGCCCGTTCCTTGGCGTTTCCGTACGCCCGTTCCTTGGCGTTTCCGTACGCCCGTTTCTTGGCGTTTCTGTACGCCCGCTCCTTGGCGTTTCTGTACGCCCGCTCCTTGGCGTTTCCGTACGCCCGATCCTTCCCTTTCGGCGTTGTGTACGCCCGTTCTTTCCCGTTTGGCGCTGAGTTGCGCCGTTCCTCCCCTTTGGCGCTGTGTTGCGCCCGTTCCTTCCCTTTGGCGCTGTGTTGCGCCCGTTCCTTCCCTTTGGCGCTGTGTTGCGCCCGTTCCTTCCCTTTGGTGCTGTCAAGCGCTCGCTCTTTCCCCCGACGCTGTCAAGCGCTCGTACCTTTCCCTGATGTGCCGCGCCCTAGTTGTGCTCCGGCACATCAGTGTCCTTTAGCTCCTTGGTTCCCCCGTGTTCTCTAGCTCCTTGGGTTCCCCCCGTGTTCTCTAGCTCCTTGGGTTCCCCCGTATTCTCTAGCTCCTTGGGTCCCCCCATGTTCTCTAGCTCCTTGGGTTCCCCCGTGTTCTCTACCTCCTTGGTCCCCTAGTGTTCTCTAGCTCCTTGGTCCCCTAGTGTTCTCTGACCCCTTTGGTTCCCCTAGTGTTCTCTGACCCCTTTGGTTCCCCTAGTGTTCTCTGACCCCTTTGGTTCCCCTAGTGTTCTCTGGTCCCTTTGGTTCCCCTAGTGTTCTCTGGTCCCTTTGGTGCTTGCTGGCTCTTTGGTCTCTCAGTTTGACTCTTGCCCGCCTTCCTAGGCCCCCTCCACCCACCCAGCGTGGAGATTCTGGGCCGTCCGGTGTCCGGGCTTGGGGGGGGGGGGGGGGGGGGTACTGTCAGGATGCAGCGTGAGGGCTGCATGCTGAGCCTCTCTCCCTCTCTCTCTCGTTACTGCGCAGCCTGATGGGTTTCACCTGGCAGGCTGCAATCAACTCGCTACTGCTTCCACCTGGTTCCACCCCTATTTAAACATACCTCTTTCTGCTCTCGTTGCCGGCCCGTAGTGTTCACTCCCGTTCAGTTTCAGCCTGTTTTCATCCTCTGTTGCGCCTCTGTCCAGAGATTTTCCCACGTCTGGTTGCCAGAGTTCCTGCGCCCGCTCCTCCAAGAATCCTCTCGGCTGCACGGTGAAATCTTCAGCAACCAGAGATTTTCCCACGTCTGGTTGCCAGAGTTCCTGCGCCCGCGCCTATCTGCACCTCCAAGAATCCTCTCGGCTGCACGGTGAGAGCTACAGCAGCCTCAACGTTCTCCAGTCCAGCAAATCAGCTCAACGTTCTCCAGTCCAGCAGATCAGCTCAACGTTCTCCAGTCCAGCAGATCAGCTCAACGTTCTCCAGTCCAGCAAATCAGCTCAACGTTCTCCAGTCCAGCAAATCAGCTCAACGTTCTCCAGTCATGCAACTCAGCTCAACGCTTTCAAGTCCTCCGCTCCCGAGTCTCCTCCGGGTCAGTCTCCCCGTGCTCCTCCTACTAGCCAGCTTCCGCACCCTTCACCTCCGTCCATAAAGACTCTGGTTCTTCTCGTCATTAACCCTTCATTCTGTACAATAAAACTCACTTCAAGAACAAGCTCTGTGTGTGCGTGCTGTGTCCGGGTTCATCCAAAGACAAATCATGACACATGGGCTGATATTGTCAAGTCAAACGCACTCGAGGGCCAAAAAGTGAATAAAAATAACTAACATAACCAAGACAGAAGTGTTTTTTTTAACCTGTGTGTGCTGTACCTAACATTAAATTCAACATTTAGATTTAAGATATTAACTTACTGTAATAATCTTGCCCTAATTAAAAATAAAATGTTTTTATCTGCACTAGCCACCAGTGCTGGTCGGCATAATCATTCTTGAAAGGCAGTTGGGGGGCCACACTAAATCAGTACAGGGGCTGCAAATGGCCCCCGGGCCGTACTTTGGACACGCCTGGTATAACCGATGTGAGGTGGGAGGTTTTGCATGCAAATAATGGTTGACTAATTCTTCCCATTTAACTTTCAGAGAGAAGTTGTCTGAATTCTCAAGCAAGTCGGGGTTTTAAACAATCTGCTTCCACATACACCAATTGATCAAGTAAGTAACTTAGGAGCTTTGTATCTTATTGTTGTATCTTTTGTATCTTATATTGAAAAACACCGACATAAAGATTTAGTTCACTGCATCTTTCTCCATCGTTACTGTAGCTGAATGAGAAACATAAAAGTTTCCACATAGCAGACTTTAGTGCAGGTAAAAGCCAGTAAATTAGAATATTTTGAAAAACTTGATTTATTTCAGTAATTGCATTCAAAAGGTGTAACTTGTACATTATATTTATTCATTGCACACAGACTGATGCATTCAAATGTTTATTTCATTTAATTTTGATGATTTGAAGTGGCAACAAATGAAAATCCAAAATTCCGTGTTTTGGTCCGTGTTTTTTTTTAGAAATGTTGGCCAACTGAAAAGTATGAAAATGAAAAATATGAGCATGTACAATACTCAATACTTGGTTGGAGCTCCTTTTGCCTCAATTACTGCATTAATGCGGCGTGGCATGGAGTCGATGAGTTTCTGGCACTGCTCAGGTGTTATGAGAGCCCAGGTTGCTCTGATAGTGGCCTTCAACTCTTCTGCGTTGTTGGGTCTGGCATTCTGCCTCTTCCTTTTCACAATACCCCACAGATTTTCTATGGGGCTAAAGTCAGGGGAGTTGGCTGGCCAATTTAGAACAGAAATACCATAGTCCGTAAATCTCCATCTCCATAGAGCAGGTCAGCAGCAGGAAGCATGAAGTGCTCTAAAACTTGCTGGTAGACGGCTGCGTTGACCCTGGATCTCAGGAAACAGAGTGGACCGACACCAGCAGATGACATGGCACCCCAAACCATCACTGATGGTGGAAACTTTACCCTAGACTTCAGGCAACGTGGATCCTGTGCCTCTCCTGTCTTCCTCCAGACTCTGGGACCTCGATTTCCAAAGGAAATGCAAAATTTGCTTTCGTCAGAAAACATGACTTTGGACCACTCAGCAGCAGTCCAGCTCTTTTTTTCCTTAGCCCAGGTGAGACGCTTTTCGCGCTGTTTCTTGGTCAACAGTGGCTTGACACGAGGTATGCGGCAGTTGAAACCCATGTCTTTCAAGCGTCTCTTGGTGGTGGATCTTGAAGCACTGACTCCAGCAGCTGTCCACTCCTTGTGAATTTCCCCACATTTTTGAATGTTTTTTTTTTCACAATTTTGACTATCGCTTGTACACTTTTTCTGACCACAGTTTTTCCTTCCCTTTGCCTCTCTATTAATGTGTTTGGACACAGAGCTCTGAGAACAGCCAGCCTCTTCAGCAATAACCTTTTGTGTCTTTCCCTCCTTGTGCAATGTGTCGATGGTCGCCTTTTGGACAGCTGTCAAATCTGAAGTCTTCCCCATGTTTGTGTAGGCTTCAGAACTGGACTGAGAGACCATTTAAAGCCCTTTGCAGGTGTTTTGAGTTAATCAGCTGATTAGTTTGTGGCACCAGGTGTCTTCAAAATCTAACCCTTACACAATATTCTAATTTTGTGACACACGGAATTTTGGATTTTCATTTGTTGCCACTTCAAATCATCAAAATTAAATCAAATAAACATTTGAATGCATCAGTCTGTGTGCAATGAATAAATAAGTTACACCTTTTGAATGCAATTACTGAAATAAATCAAGTTTTTCAAAATATTCTAATTTACTGGCTTTTACCTGTATAGCTGTCTCGGCTTTTTAAATGTGTGTGGCAGAACATGAAACTTGGCACTTTAGTTTTGCACCAATAGACTTTTTGTATTTGTACAGGTTTAAATCTGTTGTATTAATCAATACATGAGCATGTCAAACCAAATGGCCTGTACTGAGTATTTTTGGAAAGGATATATTCCCATCCCCGACTCTGACTATGGCTAAGAGTATATCTTCAGGTAACCAGTAAATTAATTTTGCATTTAGACCCTCATTTCCAAATAAAGTAGTTGATAAACATATTTAAAGCAGTAACAGCTGTCGTTCACAAATTTTAAACCACACTGCTGCTCTCTCGTAGCCTGGCCAGCCAGACTCAGTTTCGCTTTCGCTTTGCTATACAGCAAAGTGAGTCTGATACTGCTCCCTTACAGCCCTCTTTCCTGATACCGACCAATCACAGGAGTGGGCGGGCTTTATATGTTGACTGATGTGCAGTGCCCGAGAATCCCTCCCTTTTGATATAATTGTCCTACAAATAGTGGTGTCCCAATACGATACTGTTATCGAGGCCTGTTATTGCTTGTAAAAGCAATCTGATACTCTGAACCGATACCAATTTTCCTTCAGAGTTGGGCTACACTGCAACTCAATGATTAGATACCACTCTATACCAGGTAGTGGCGCCATACACCAAGAGGTTGTTTGATGAAAGAAAAAGGAGAGGATAACTGAATCTGTAACCAAATTTATCGCCTTTGATAGTCAATGATATTGCTAAGTTATGTGTGATGAGAACCAATTTATGAGGTACTCAGTATCGATACTTGGAATCAGCAAGATTCCAAACTAAAGTACTCATACTGGTACTTGGTCTGGAAAAAAAACTTTTATCAGGACACCCCTACCTACAAATACTTCCTAAAAACCCACAAACCCAAATTTTAACAACCCACCTAAAGCCATTTTTTGAGCCCAATGTGTTCAAAAGTAGCTGCACCCAATCTGGCAAAATTGACCATTGGGTGTCTGGAGTAAAATCTGCGCATGTGTCTTATTGTGAATGTCATTTACACCTATGCTTAAATGTGTAAATTTAGATCCTTATATTTAAAACAGCTGGATGTATGAAGTTACGGGCTGAATTATAATTACATAGAAACTTAAGGACAGGAAACAGCCTGAGCTTAAAATGTTAGTGAAAGCTTTTACCTGTACGGAAACTTTTATTGTGTGAAAGTGCAGTCACCTCCATACCTGTGGCTGCAACCATTAAAGCTGTGCTAAACACTTTTGCAAAAACTTTTTGAATTAAGGACTAATTTTAAGCACTAATTCTGTCAAAATAACATTATCACTGTGTATTTACCTATTGAAAATTATACCAAAATAAATTAAAAAATATAATATTCATCCCAAAGGGAAATTAACTGGTATAACTCATGTTGGTTTAACTGTTTTAGGAGTCTCCTCAACGTCTCACAGAAGAAACTCTGTTGTTGAACAACAATCTGAAGAGGATCCTCAGGGTTGTCCCTAATGTTCTTATTTAATGAAGAATCCTTTGTAAAATAATTTCCAGTGGTTCTGAAAAAATCCCCTTAACAGATCCGGCCTTCTTTATTAGCTTGTTGAGCTTCTTCAACAACAGACATCACACACTACACAACTTAGAAGATCTGCAGCATCTTTCTGCAAACACCGAAAGACCTAACCTTCCTCAAGAAATACAGTCTTCTATGTCTCCTCTTATAGAGACTGTCCCTCATATGATCTCTTTCAGACTGCTTTGTGTCAGGGATTGTGTAATGGTAAGAATATCTCATCAGGTATGATAAAATGATGTTTGCTTCACATGACATGACAGTTTTATATAGGAAACAGAACCATGGCCACTCCATGGCTCTAAATATCTCTGATCATGTTATTTGACTCATATATTCCTTTTAACATGATGTAACTCAAATGATGTTGCACAACATATTTCTGTTTATCAGCATCTGTAATTTAAATGCACATAGGACCTCATCTTCAAAGATTCCAAATAGGTATAACTAAATTGCTCGGACAGAAAATAATTGCAGGTGCAATAACTGGGTGTGTTGTGGGTCATCTTTAAAGATTGTATCCGAAAAACCAATTTGGTCCCATTTAAATGAGTAAAATGGTTGTTGTACTGGCAGTCTGGGAGCTGCCGTAAACAAAAGATTGCAAAAAGTTCTAAATGTTTCTCTTTCTGAATGCATGCCAGAAACAGCCATCACATAATCACTCCACATAATCACTCCATTTTTAATGAAACGGAGAAATTCTGCTATTTATCCTTTTCTTTTATGAGAAACAAAATACATTATTATACAAAATAAAGAAAAAATACTTACTTTGACAGAAGTTCTGCAAAAACTGTTCAGCTACATAACTGCAAAACACAAGGCAAAACTTATTTTTTGCTACTCTTCTAAGATTAATAAGAAAGTATCACAGTTATCAAATCAGATTTACATATACAATGAAAACACCACTGTTTATCATTATTAGACTGGTTTGTGTATCAGTACCAATGTAAGGTAGGCTTCTCTAGTTTCCATTGATTGAAAATCTCCCTATATAATGATACAATTTAAAAAATAATAATAACATAGATAGATAACATAGGTACTCCGCCTTTTGCATATTGACTGCTTCCTCAACCTCACACAGATAAGTGGGCAGGCTATAGATAATGGCTGCATAAGGTACACAAACAACCGCGCTGCTGCTGCTCAGACTCAGAGAGAGTTCCCAAGAAAGAGGAAGTTATGGATGCACAAAGCCTAGCCATTATTCCAAGAGTAATCCTAGAGTCCCCGTTATGAACGACCTCTCCCCAGTTATCAGTGACACACGTTTTAGCTACAGTCCTATAAACTATCATTACAAAGAATATAAGGATATTCTCCCAGCATGGGATATTCGTCCAGATATGAGCCTGGAGGCATCAGATTATTGGTAAAATGTGATGAAAAAGTACAGCAAGAACTTTGCTGAAGCATATTATGCACAGCCCGCTGACATTCCTGCTTCTCTGAAGAAAATCCCAGAACAGCAAGCAAAGGAAAGTCTCACGGAGTCATTCTACATCAAGTGAAATCATAACTAATGTCTAATTGAAAGAAGGCAGAAAAAAATAACACAGTTCTTACATGTAAAGAGTTTTTAAGCCTACCCAATTTGCAGATGGAGTACTCTATTCTACTAAAGACAAAAAGAAAAATGTCAAAGCATCTGTCGGTATAGCACCCTAACCCTAACCCTATTTTTTAAATGAATGTTCTCCATAAACATTTTTACGTTTTTGCAGTTTATCATTATTTTATCATTCTATTATTTTTTGAAAATTTGTTTAAAAAAGTATCTTCTCAGAAAATATTTACTCTGTTGAAAAACACTTGATAATGCTTCTAAATTGAATGAACCATTTAAACCCCTCACAAGGGATGAGACTGCACAGCCAGTCACTTGCTGCTCTGTTGAGTTTCCTTAGACCGAAGACTTTTTTACATTATAAAATACTAACTGAATCTGGTTGTACTGATTTATAAGGGGATCAAACAGGAATATATGATTTTGACTTTATATCCGTCTCTATGATATTGAATTGACTGTATTTTTTAAAATAGAAACATGATCATCTCTGTATTATAAAATCTTTTAAGATAACATTTGTTGGGAATCAGTGCTAAATTAACAAACTAAATTTAGGTGAGTTTGATGTCAAAATCTTTGTATTTTGATAATGCTGTTTTGTTGTATGGGTGTAGTAATGTTTTGAAAATCTTGTCCCTTTACATATTTCCCTTTTGAGAAGTATATTTAATGTCAAACACTCTTTACGACATTGACCATTGCTAGATATGGTCTTGTGTTTGTATGACAATTTAAAAAAATTACTGAATAAAGATACTGGGTTTATCTCTTGTCTTGTTCTGTCTTGTGTTTTAAGTTTTTCCTCTGTCTTGATATTTCTATGAGTTTCCCCAGGATAAATTTTTTCATGTCACTCTGGACATTTCCTGCCTCCTCCTTTCCCAGCGCAGCCCTGATTAGGATCACCTGTCAGGTTGCAATTAACTATGACTGGCTCCACCTGTTCACACCCCATTATATACTCATCTCAGTCTCTTCCTGGTTGCCGGCTCGTCTTCAGTCATCCGAACATCATGCCTGTCTAGTTCCTGTCCGTCTCCAGATCCTGCCCTGTCTGCTCCGGTCCATTCTCGTCAGCCAGCTCCTGCACCCTACTACTCCGTCTGGTAAACTGACTCTGGTTCTCATCATCCACTACCTGCTGTTGCCATAAACTCTCGAAGCCAGCTCTGTGTGTGCGTGCTGTGTCCGGGTTCATCCAAGACAAATCATGACAGTACGAGCCGGCCAAAGGATGAACCCGGGCACACGCAGAGCTTGGTGCAGGACATGGCAGGATTCTACTCCGCTTCCCCAGTCCGAGGCCTCCGCTGGTTCGTCTGCCGGGGTCGCTGTCCACAACGCCCGCCTGTGCTTTGATTCGTTTCGCCAGGATCGTTGTCCACGATACCCCGCCTCTGGTTTGTCTGCCGGGGTCGCCGTCCACGACGCCCGCCTCTGGTTCATCTGGGTACGGGGCTCTCGCAGCTTCCGGCGCTGTCAAAGGTTCCAGCGCTCTTAAGGGTTCCTGCGCTTTCAGAGGGTCCTGCGCTCCTATGGTTCCGGCGCTCTCCCTGCGCTCATTGGGTTCCTGCGCTCACAAGGGGTCCTGCACTCACTAGGTTCCTGCGCCCTAAAGGTTCCTGCGCCCTAAAGGTTCCAGCATTTTGTTTTGTAGCACGCCCTCCAGTGCCCCCCTCCACCCATCCAGGGTAGGAGGTTCTGGGTCATCTGGAAGCCGACCTTGAGGGGGGGGGGGGGCACCCTACTACTCCGTCTGGTAAACTGACTCTGGTTCTCATCATCCACTACCCGCTGTTGCAATAAACTCTCAAAGCCAGCTCTGTGTGTGCGTGCTGTGTCCAGGTTCATCCAAGACAAATCATGACACATTTTAATTTTGTTTATTTGTATTATCAGTTGTACCTTTGTGTGCCTTGTTTATATGGCTCATTCTCCTCAGCCTCAGCTAGCCATGCATATGGGGTGGGATGGTGTTCCACCCTCCCCACTCTGTGCACCAGGTGCAGCAAGAGGCACGCAGTTGATTGGTGGGCGGGGCGGATGGCTTTATAGCTAAGCAGGCTGCTGCGAGGTGCGTGTGTCTTTGTTTCCTCTACTACATGTCGGCTGCCTAAGTGGTTGGTGTGCCTGATCCGCTCATCTGAATCGTAAGTGCCATTTGTACCATCTGTGGCTGGGATTGTGGTCGGGTTTTGGTGCTATACCTGCCGTGCGTTTCTGCAGCGTTGCTTTGCTGCCGTTGGCGGCCGCGGCTGGAGGTTGTTGCAGCTTCCATCTAGTCCTCGCCTCCTGGTCCGCTCCCTCCCTGGTTGGGTTGCGCCTCCATTCCTGGGTAAGCTTCCTGTGGAGACTTTAATTTACTGTACCTGAAGCCACAGGTATTTTAACGAGTTTCCTGATTTAGGATGGTCTTGGAGTTGCAGCGCTTCGGATGCTCTGCTGTCTTGTCTTCTTGGTGTTTGTTTGGGCCCCTCGCATTGAGACCGGTTGCTGCTTGGACAGGCTAAGCGAGTGGGGCAAGACTTCTTTGGCCCATTGAAAGGCATTTGTAGTTTCTTTATGTTTTTTGCGGAACCAACGAGAAAACAGCGAAAGCCCATGTCGGAGCAGGCAAGAAAGAGGAAAAGGGCTCTGGACAGAGAGAGGAGTCGTACATGGGTGAACATCGGGCAAGCTTTTTCCGAATGGCGAGAGCTAAAAGAGAAAGAAGGCTGCAAGGCTGACGCAGACCTCGCGTGTCTGCTGATGCGATTGTAAATAACATTGGTTTCTCTCCAATAGTTTCTCTCTCTCTGTGTGCATGTTCATACTTTCACTGTGTTAGTCATTGTTTGTACTGCCGTTTTTTCGACTTTTTGTTGCGTTCGCCTGTCTGCTGTAAGCCGGGCTTACACTGTTTGAAAAATCAGTCGGCCGTCGTGAGGTTTTCGTGAGCGCATCCTGCTGTTCAAGCAGAGCTAGGAGGGGGCGCCCTCCCCTCATCTCCGTCCCCGCCAGGACTGTACGACTGTACGTCACACTGTACGTCGTGCCCACCGGGGCACGACGTACAGCACTCCAGTCGCGGACACTCCAGTCGCGGACACTCCAGTCGCGGACAGTCCAGTCGCAGACACTCCAGTCGCGTCCGAGAGTCGCGCCGTACAGTTTGAGAACACAGATCGTGAGCGGTGAACTTCTCAACCCCGCGGTTCCGTCGCACAGTTTGAGATGTATATAAGTACCACGACTGAAAAACTCGTACAGTGTATGCCCGGCTTAAGCTCAAAACAACCGCGCCTGGCTTGACCGAGAAACCAGGAGAACAGCTGACCATCTTTACAACAGTGCACTTTTACTTTCACCCTCTGGGGGGAGCCTCGCTGGAAAATCAACCCCGGTTGCATAGTATACCTTTAAAAGGAGAAATGTTTTAAGGAATTGGTTTAATACAAAGATTGTGGACTACTCTGTCTTCTAGTGCATCTTGTTTAAAAAGAACCTACCCTCTGGTCACACATAGCTGCCATTCATTATTTTCATTATGTTCACCTGTGTAACCAAATGACACTTCCACATTATTTAAATAAAAACAAATTCAAATCAGTTTATTCATATAGCAACAATTCACAACACTGTCGTCTCAAGGCATTTTACAAAGTCAATTCAATCACATCATACAGACAAATTGGTCAATGGTTTTCTGTCTAAGAAAACCCAGCAGATTGCATCGAGTCGTTGACATTTGCATTGTTGTAGACTTTTTTTCTCATACTGTACATGCATGTAGCACTGTAGCAGCAGTGGAGAGAAAAATTCCCCTTTAACAGGATGTCACCACCAGCAGAACCAGGCTCAAAGTAAGTGAACGGACTTCTGCTCTAGCTCTAGATTCTGTATACATATCTATTTTGTCTGCATCTCAACACCAGGTCAAATTCCGTGTAACAGCAAACCTACTTGGCAATAAACTTGATTCTAATTCTGGGGGTTTGAGAGGACAGAGCAGGCACACAAAATTAGCACAGCAGCACTGGGGTAGTTTATTGAGGGAGTACTTCTATGGGATAGTTAAAGGTTGGTTGCAATAGTAGACAAAATCCACCTCCAGGACTGTGGTTGTCATAATTCAGAATAAAATCCTCTAAAAATTCAGAACATTGTTGAATAAAATCCTTATCTTATGTAGGTGGACATTAAGCAATAGCATATAACACAGGATGGTTTGAGCTCAGTCACAAAAGCTACAATTTAGTTGTATTAAAGTTGATTTTTCCCCAACATATCGAGTCAGGCTTACACATTCTCATCTTGGCTTTCAACAAATTTCTGTTTTGAACTTTCATTAATTGAATCTGTCTGAAATCATGATGGTGCCATCTCCTCATCTTTTGGTCACCAGACACGCCATTTATAACAAGTATTCACCCTCACTGCAACCTCAAACACAGCTCCAGATCATTAGACTATGCTAACCTTCGGAACTGCCGCTTTGTTTTTGCAAGCATGCATTTTCTTATCCAACACATATGAAGCTGAGTTTCTGACTGATAAAGTTATGCCCTGCTTATATCTACTAACAAGCAGAACAAAGGTAGGTAAAGGACCAAAGGGCAGGTTATAAACTTGCAGAAAGAGTACAGAGACTTTTAAACAGCTGTGTAAGTACGCTTCAACCAGCATAATATATTGTATTACATTTAAGTTACATTTAAGTTACACTGTAGAACTTTTTTTTAATGTCATATCCACCACATCTGGGAGAGAGTCTGAATTACGGGAAGGATTTATCAATAACACAATAAATAACCCAACAGATTAAAAAGCCTGTGGTGGCTGACAGTGGAAATCAAGTAGCAATTCCATGTATGACACACGTATGTACTGCAGACACATGTATAATACAAACTAAAAAACACAAGAAACAAATGCTACAGGAAAACGCTTCAAAATAAAAATGCTACAGTCACAGAAAATAGAATGATGCAAACTAAAAATTATAACAAATGCAAAACAAATGTTTAACGCAAATTAAAGCTATCGTTGGTAATCCTGTATAGAAACACATTTTGTTATACTGGGTCTTAACCATCCTGAAAGTAGTCAATGCATTTTTATATTCAACAAAAGGACTTTAAAAAAAGCAATCCCTGTGAAAGCTGCAGGCCTGTAAAAACTCTCAGGTCCCTCTCTCCCTCAAGTCTTGGAGGTATTGCTTTATTTATTAATTGACCCACATGCCAATCATTCTGACGCACTCACGTAACGACAGTGTGCGTGCCTTTTCCTTGTTAATTTTCGCTTGTTGGCTGTGCATGTGCACTTCTAGTGTTATTTATCCAGTTAGCTTAGCAGTTAGCTTTAGTGTTACCCTTTCATTGTAGCTCCAGTGCTCTCACCAAATACTCCAAACAAGAAGTAAACCACATACAATTTTGTGAGAAGAGGAAGGCCTCCATAGAAATAAATAAAACCACAGTAGTTTTGGGAGATTGTTTCACGCAATACCCCTGTGGAGTGCAAGATTAGGTAAGATGGTCTTGCACATAGGCAGTTATTCAAAAAGGGACTTGGGGAAACTCTACCTTTAAATTTAAGTTAAATTAAAAAATGCTGTGCGTAGCAAAAACATCAGCAAGTTAAAAAGCTGCAAACCATTCTTAAAAAGTGGAAGTGCACCAGACCATTAGGGGGAGTAGGTAGACTCAAAGACATGCATGCTAATATTACCTATGTAGATTTGCTGAAGTTCTGTAATATTGTAAAACATAATGGACATCTATTTAAAAAAGACCTGAATAAAGCATCCATTTTCTTTCTTCCCTCCAGCGTTATGCTGAGGATCAAGTTAATGTCTACAGAGGACCTGTTCCCACAGACAAATATACTTATATGCCTCATTCAGCAGGTTGGTCCATTGATGGAATATGCCAGAGCACGCCCGCTGACGGGGGGGGGGGGGACAAACGGGTCAGTGTTCCTGGGCCCAGGACAGAGGGGGGTCCCAAAACTGACACTCTGACCATTAAAATGGTGAAGCAGCAGCTTCACCAGAGTCTCCCCGTCTGTGTCATGGCACTTTTCTGCTCCCCCTCCCCTCTCGTACATGGCTCAGCGGCGCCAATCAGCACACAGGCTCAGCCTGGCCCGCCCACTCAGCACTCTATCACAAACAACCCGTTGCTGCTGCTCAGACTTGGAGAGAGAGAGACCGCAGGAGCGGAAAAACATGAAGAGGGAAAGAAGCGCCGTTTGGATATTTTTTAATACTGTAAATGAAATCAAGCTCTATGTTTGGTAAAAAGCCGGTTAAATTCAGTGGAAACACAACAAATTTATATAAGCACGTGAAAAACCATGAACAAGAAAACGTCGAGCGACAGAAACGGAGAGAGGAGATGAAACTTCTCTCATTGCCCCGACAGACCCAGACCCACAGACTGACGTCACTGACTGAGGTGTTTCAGTCCTCCAGAGAACATCCAGGTAGATAAGGGTGGTCATCTACAGCAGCAGTTCATGTTAACTTTCAAAGTAGATATTATCTATCATATGTTACTGGAGCCCACAGAGAATGTAATTAAGACCTTGAACTTGAAACTAAATACTGTATATCCTATTAAAAAGTGTTATTTAACATAAGATAACATTAGCTTCCTTTATTTATCCCACGACGGGGAAAATTATAGGATTAAAGCAACAGGCAGGTGCACACAACACAGACAAAATTACATGAGGATTGAAAGATATAAGAGGTGGATTAGGAAAAAACACTATGAACATAACATTATTAGTAGTAGTATTATTATTATTATTTAATTGTAATAATAAAATAAAAATCGCAAAACCCGAAAGGTCAACAGTTTCATGATACATCAAGCTTAAATTTCAAAAGTATTGGTATCGTATCGATATCGCCGATACTCACCCTGTATTTACTTCGGATCGGATCGATTAAAAATTCCTGGTATCGCATACCTCTAGTGGGGATCTGTGGGGGGGGGGGGACCCAGCGTGTGTTTGAGGAGGAGACAGAAAGAGCCATCCCTAGCGATAACAGAGACAGTGCAGGTGGAGAGGCTTACTGCCCGATTGGATAGTCTGAGCATAGTCGCTCAGAGATGGATCACACCGTTAATTTCAATGATCCCGCGTTATGGCCAACAAAACTGACTGATTCTGATCGAATGAATGTTGTGCCTTTAATGGCAAAAAGGAAACCTTTCTCAGAGATTCAGCGGGCAGAGAATTCCCAAAGTATCTAACATATTCTACCTCCTGCAATGGAAGGGAAACAATTTGTTAGGGACTGGCTATAGCAATATATAGCAAGTCAAAAAAAGCCATATTTTGGCTGCAGTGCTTGCTGTTCTCTTTGCCAGAGTGCCCGCCACAATGGATGTGATGAATCTGCCCATAAAAACAAACTGTCCAATCCGTCCAATCTGATGGAAATATGCTTGTATGAAGTGAATGGGGCCGCGCAGACTCGCTTGCAGACGGAACTGCATCTGTGCAGTGTCTGTGTGAAGGTAATGTATAACGGACTGCATTGTGGGATACCTGGTCATCTATTTGTTTACACTGCCTTCATCCACAACAGTGTCTTTATTTTCTGTTCTTAAAAACATGGTGCAAACGTTTTGTGTCATTAACTGTCACACTTCTTCACACAGTTACTTTGGGAGAAAGAATGATGGGTTGAGATTTTTCAGTTTACTAATGTGGCTAGCGCTAACCTAGCCAACTGAGGATAGCAAATAAAGTACAAGTATTTCCTACACACATTGGAGATTAATTTGAACTTTACATCATAAATCATCCTTGCTCCTTGGAGAATATCTGTGATATTTCATTATAACTCAAGTACTTTTAAAATAAATACTGGGCATGTGCGTTTCTCAAAGCGTTTTATCCTGTTTTACACAAAACTTATTACTGCTGGTGCTAGTTTTGACCAAGGTAGACCCCTAATCTAAATTGCTCAGAGTTAGGCAAAGATTTGATGGGAGAGTCATGAGTTAGGCAGGAAGAAAGAAATATTGGCATAGTAAAACTAATCCACTTTGAGGAATATACAAAATAAAATCTCTGAACAGTTAGCAAAACTGTACTCAGTTTCCAGCCAGGTTCATCCCCAAATACAATCATCTAAAAACTCGCATGTCAATAAATAATCAATAATACATTTTTAATTAATAGTGTGCTTACCCATGATATTGTTGGAGCTTGTTTGATCAGCAACTGCAGCTTTACATTTACTACCCAGCTTTTTTATGTCATGATTTGTCTTTGGATGAACCCGGACACAGCACGCACACACAGAGCTAGTTCTTGAAGTGAGTTTTATTGTACAGAATGTACAGACGATAGGAACCTGAGTCTTTATGGACGGAGATGAAGGGTGCCGAAGCTGGCTGACAGGAGGAGTGATGGGTGACTGACCGGGAGGAAACTCTGGACCGGAGGACTTGAGACCGTGGAACAGCTGCGGAACCGGAGACTGTGGAACATTTGCAGAACTTGAGAGCGTGGAACTGAGTTGCAGAACTTGAGAGCGTGGAACTGACTTGCAGAACTTGAGAGCGTGGAACTGAGTTGAAGAACTTGAGAGCGTGGAACTGGATTGCAGAACTTGAGAGCGTGGAACTGGATTGCAGAACTTGAGAGCGTGGAGCTGAGTTGCAGAACTTGAGAGCGTGAAACTGAGTTGCAGAACTTGGGAGCGTGGAACTGGATTGCAGAACTTGAGAGCGTGGAACTGAGTTGCAGAACTTGAGAGCGTGGAACTGAGTTGCAGAGCTGAGAGCGTGGAACTGAGAGAAGTGACTTGAACGGAAACCAAGTAGAAGCAACGTCTCCAGGCTGACTGCAACAAAAACCAGAGCTGACACAGAATACTGGCAGAGACTGAGCAGGAGTGAACACTACGGACCGGCGACGAGAGCAGAAAGAGGTGAGTTTAAATAAGGGTGGAACCAGGTGGAAACTGAATACTGAGGGACCAAAGAGCCAGCGAACACAGATAACCAAAAGGATCAAAGACTAGAGAACATTAGGGACCTAAGGATAGAGAACACTGGGGAATAAAGGGCCAGAAAACACAGAGGAACCAAAGGGGCTAGAGAACACGGGGAACCAAAAGGCTAGAGAACATGGGGAACCAAAGGGGCTAGAGAACACTGAGGAACCAAAGGGGCCAAGAGACACGGTGGAACCAAAGGGGCCAAGAGACACGGAGGAACCAAAGGGGCCAGAGAACACAGACGTGCCAGAGCACAACCAGGGCGCGGCACATCAGGGAAAGGTACGGGCGTTTGACAGCGCCAGGGGAAAAAGCGGGCGCAACACAGCGCCAAAGGGAAGGAACGGGCGCAACACAGCACCAAAGGGAAGGAACGGGCGCCACACAGCGCCAGAGGGAAGGAACGGGCGCAACACAGCGCCAGAGGGAAGGAACGGGTGCACGACAGCGCCAAAAGGGAAGGAACGGGCGCACGACAGCGCCAAAAGGGAAGGAACTGGCGCACGACAGCGCCAAAGGGGAGGAACGGACCAACGGCAGCGCTAAGGAAAGTAACGGGCGTACAGAAACGCCTAGGGAAGGAACGGCGTAAACAACGCTAAAGGGAAGGAACGGCGTAAACAATGCTAAAGGGAAGGAACAGGCGTACACAACGCCAAAGGGAAGGAACAGGCGTATAGAAACGCCAAAGGGAAGGAACGGGCATACACAACGCCAAAAGGAAGGAACGGGCGTACACAACGCCAAGGGAAAGGAACGGGCGTACACAACGCCAAGGGGAAGGAACGGGCGTACACCACACCAAAGGGAAGGAACGGGCCTACACAACGCCAAGGGGGGAAGGACAGGCGGACTGACACGTCAGGGCTCAACAGCGCAAGGAAACGCTGGGGCACAACCAACGCACAGAAACGCCGGGGGAAAGAACGGGCGTGCGGAAATGCCAAGGGAAGGGACAGGCGTACGGAAACGCCAAGGGCAAGGGACGGGCGTACGGAAACGCCAAGGGCAAGGGACGGGTGTACGGAAACGCCAAGGGCAAGGGACGGGCGTGCGGAAACGCCAAGGGAAGACACCGCCGGAGCGTGAGGGAAACGCTGGGCCCCAAGGGATGAGATCGCCTGGGCGTGAGGGAACCGCCGGGGCGCAAGGGAGAAGTTTGCCGGGGCGTGAGGTAAACGCCGGGGCGCTAGGGAAAGATCGCCAGGGCGTGAGGGAAACGCCGGGGCGCAAGGGAAGAAATTGCCGGGGCTTGAGGGGAATTTCTACAAAATACCAGGGACCAGAGGGCGTCCTAACACGCCGGAAACAAGGAATCTAAAAACTAGGAGTCAGAGGGCGTCCTAATACACCGGGAACACGAAGTCAAACATTAGGAGTCAGAGGGCGTCCTAACACGCCGGGGAACCAAGAAAAACCTAAACACCAGAAACTAGAGGGCGAGCTAGGCAGCAACAGACCAGGCGCGCCAGAGGGCACACACGGTGACACGGATGCACCGGAGGGCTCTGGCAGTGACAAGCATGCGCTGGGCAGCAACTGACCGGGTACATCAGAGGGCACAGACGACGACACAGGAGCGCCGGAGGGCTCTGGCGGCGACCTGCGTATGCTGGGCAGCGACTGACCGGGTACACCAGAGGGCACAGCCGACGATTAATGAAAGGGCTCAGCCGGCATAAAGGTGCGTCGGAGGGCTCTGGCGCCACCTCCCGGGGAGGGGAAGAAAACAGGAAAAGGTGATCGGAAACCAGAGACCTTGGGATGCCCAACTAACAGAAACAGAGGACTAACCGAACTAAACCAGGGTACAACAAGGAAATAAAAAGAAACAGGGAAGTCTAAAATGAAACTAATGGGGGCTCGGAAACATCAAACTAACTAAACAGGGGAACTAAGAGTGTAGAGACTCTTAAGAGCGCAGGGAACCTTTAAGAGCGCAGGGAATGTTTAACAGCGCAGGGAACCTTTAACAGCGCAGGGAACCCTTTACAGCGCAGGAAGCCAGACAGCGCAGGAACCCAAACTGCGCAGGAACTAAGACACACAGACATTAAGGGGATAAACAACAAATACAAATACGGAACTAAGACCTGAATTAATAAACTTGACAGGGATCCACAGGGCTAAACAGGAAACAGGGACTAAAGCTAGAAAACCGAAAACAAACCAGAACACTAGGATGGGGACCAAAAACCTAAAGAATAACTATATCTAAGCAAAACAGGGAGACGAGGGCAGGTGCAGCTAAACTAACGAAAAACTAGATAACCTAAGCTAGAAAATAGAACACAAACAACAGAAAATCTAAGGGAAAAAACTAGAATTTAGAAGCACAACGCGAAAGACTAAAGGCAAACCTAGAACAATAGCACTGAGCTGAAAAGAAATAAAACCCAAAGCAAACAGAAACTCAACTACTCTAAAGAAAACGAAAAACTCCTAAATAATTCTAAAGCACAAAAAATCCTAGGTAAAGCAAAACTAAGGTTAACCCTATATAAATTATCAGAAAGCAGAACAACAAACCAAACTAAAGAACTCTAAAGGAACACTGGAAAACTGTAAAACCAAAGAATGTTAAGTAACTCAAAACCTTGGGGCCAAAACAACTCAAAACAACAACCAAAACCAGAAAAAACGCTGGGCAGCACAGTCCACATGCTGGGCAGCGGCAACAGCGACGCTGGCAGCGACGACTGGAGGCGCCGTCTTAAAATGCTGGGCAGCGTCAGGGGCGGGCCTCGCTGGGAGCGATCCCGGAAACACAGGCAGAGGCCGGGCGTCGCCACACGGCGACCCAGGCGGGATGAACCGGAAGCGGGGGATCCATGAAGTCCCCGAGCAGAGATGGAGCAGATCCTGCCAGCTTCTGCACCAAGCTCTGTGCGTGCTCGGGTTCATCCTTTGGCCGGTCCGTAATTGTCATGATTTGTCTTTGGATGAACCCGGACACAGCACGCACACACAGAGCTAGTTCTTGAAGTGAGTTTTATTGTACAGAATGGAGGGTTAATGACGATAGGAACCTGAGTCTTTATGGACGGAGATGAAGGGTGCCGAAGCTGGCTGACAGGAGGAGTGATGGGTGACTGACCGGGAGGAAACTCTGGAGCGGAGGACTTGAGACCGTGGAACAGCTGCGGAACCGGAGAATGTGGAACAGTTGCAGAACTTGAGAGCGTGGAACTGAGTTGCAGAACTTGAGAGCGTGGAACTGGATTGCAGAACTTGAGAGCGTGGAACTGGATTGCAGAACTTGAGAGCGTGGAGCTGAGTTGCAGAACTTGAGAGCGTGGAACTGAGTTGCAGAACTTGGGAGCGTGGGACTGGATTGCAGAACTTGAGAGCGTGGAACTGGATTGCAGAACTTGAGAGCGTGGAACTGAGTTGCAGAACTTGAGAGCGTGGAACTGAGTTGCAGAACTTGGGAGCGTGGAACTGAGTTGCAGAACTTGGGAGCGTGGAACTGAGTTGCAGAACTTGGGAGCGTGGAACTGGATTGCAGAGCTGAGAGCGTGGAACTGAGAGAAGTGACTTGAACAGAAACCAAGTAGAAGCAACGTCTCCAGGCTGACTGCAACAAAAACCAGTGCTGAGACAGAATACTGGCAGAGACTGAGCACGAGTGAACACTACGGACCGGCGACGAGAGCAGAAAGAGGTGAGTTTAAATAAGGGTGGAACCAGGTGGAAGTAGTTGGAGGTTAATTGCAGCCTGTCAGGAGAAACCAATCAGGCTGCGCAGGAAAGAGAGAGAGGGAGAGAGGCTCAGCATGCAGCCTACAAGCTGCATCCTGACATTTTATGCTGGTGGAATTTCCAGTACTTACTCCTGAATGAATAGTCGATCTTGATAGTCCGGTGATCAATAGAGGGAGCCTCTACACAGCCAGTAAGTCAGGAAAAAAATCTGTACAGATCTATCCGCTCAGTCAGATGATTTGGTGTGCCTCGGCCTTAATACAAGGAAATGGACGAAACTTAATAAAATGCCATTCTCCTGATTGTTTTCATTGTTTTAAGTTAATACCTCTCATTCTCACATTTGCACACTGTAAAACATAGCAGCCTTATTTAGTTGAATCCACTAACTATATATCTTTAACACAATGAGCGTAGACAATTTTTAGATTTTTACCTCTACATTATGAGTTTTAGACAGTAGAACTTACAGCTTTCCATTGTGTTAACTTTTTGAGAAATTTATGTTGATTTAATTTGAGTCTGTAAGTCAGAAGCTGAAAGAAATGAGACGATAAAAGGTGGGAAAATAAAAAAAGTTGACTATGTGACAATTTGTAAGATTTGATTGAACTTTAATTTGTAAGCCATCAATTTGAAAAAAGGAGAGTGTAAAAAGGTAGGAGTATGAGATTGGCGCTAAAGAAAAAAAAACTTAGGCAGAGCAATACAACCCTTATTTGTACCTGCAAAGAAGTCCAGTGTCATGGGGATTCTTCAGTATCAGTGTTAGGTAAGTTTAAAGCTCTTGTTATGCATTTATACACTGTTTAATGGTTATTTAATGTCTAATAAATAACTCTCTTTCTGTTAGGTATTGTCTGGTGGATATCAGCTCTAGAGCAGATATCAGGACAATAGCTGAAAGGGATGAGTTCGAGCACTGCGATCTTTTAACAGCAAACTCTGCACACACATAGAATAAATGAGTGACAACTTCTCTTCAAGTTTAAGAATTTAATAACAGAAATAAAATGAACATCTGGAGAACATCAATATATAATGGTGTTTATCTAAATTAAAACTATATTTCTATCAACAAATCCTCTATTAGGCTAGTAAAACTTAGCTAAAACTACAAAGCAAAATGAAGATAAAAACAAGCTCAGCTAAGGATCTTTGTACATGCAAAAACAAACAAAAGACAACATAAAAGTGGTAATCATCATCAGAATAATTCAGTGAATCCTGGTTCACTGCAGATCTGAGTTAAAGAACCAAAGTTCAACTTAAAGAACATGGAATGGAGCTAAATTAGCTTAACTAATTTAGAACAACATTTGGTATGTGTTTCAACCCATTCACAATGCAAATCCTGAGTTAAATAAAACATTATTTGAGGAAATAAGATTTCATTTGAGTTAAAGAATCAAAGTTCCATGTTCTGAGCTCAATACCCCCCACAAGTGACCCTAGAGTTTGAAGAAGATTTTTCATTAACAGGAACCAACTGGAATCTGTCAGTCAGATAAGATTTAAACCAGCCTAATGCTTTCACTTAATCCCTACAGTATGTTTAAGTCTTTCTAGGAGAATATTGTGATCAACTGTATCAAATGCATCATTGAGATGAGCTCTGACGCCTGACTGAAACTATTCAAATAGGTCATTACTTTGTAAGTGTTTTGTTGTTATATTTATAGTAGGGACCACTTTACCCAAGCCTGTTTCAACATGGGCTTGGGGTGTCCAATAAGGACTATGAACAAATGAACTATGAACCAATCATGTGACTGATAATTGGAGATGTCATTTGTTTTATCCATTGACTGAAAGGACACATTGCTATGTCGCTGCTCCTGCTGCTGATCTTCATAAGATGAGTGGCTAACACCTAGTCCCAGTCAGCCCCCACACCATGTCCCCCATTGCTTACGTGGGTATGTTTCCGACAGCTTTCAGCACAGGCAAACACAAATGAGCGGCACTGTGAATTGCCAATAACTGCTGGAAAGCCGCGAGATACACTACAGTTTACATGACAATCTTGCTTTTTGTGCCATGAGAGCAGAATGCATGGGAATGTGCAAGATCCAGTTTGTGTCTTTTATGAGTACGACCAGTCACTTATTAAATGAGGTTAAAAGAGTCAACCAATTTCAGATATTACTGGACCAGGAGTAAATCAGCCACATCATAGATTTACATAAAAATCTCTAAACTATTAAAAGATAGTCATATTTTAAAGGTTATATTGGATTGAACCATTCATCCAGCATTGGCTATCTCTGTCTGGGAGAGATACGCGGTCACACTCCAGGTTCTAGCATTTCTTTAACTTTGGGATGTGCTTCTATATTGAGTGAACTTGCTATTTTTGACTATTATTAATAATACAAATGTGTTTTTACAAAGTCCATTCACAGCTTCTTTTTTCAATAAACACACAGCTAAATGCTGCTCTTTTGCTCCAAAAACAGGGAGCTGTATAAATCTCAGGAGTTGAATCAGCAAGGATGATCATAGTTGAATAACATAGCAACAAATAGTGGTATCAGTCAACGAGGGAGAAAAAGTGACTTAATCGATTAATTTGAATTTACAATTTCTGTTCACAATCCAACACTAGTAGCATACTAGTAGTATAGTTTCATTTGTGAACCCAGTTATAATGAAAGAATAAGCATGTGTCTTTGCATTAACCTAATGTTGGTATGGCATAGTGTGTATTTCTGTATGTATTAAAAGGGCCTTTTTTGGTTTTCACAGTGTGAATACGATGGTATGAGCAAAATAGTGCCTATTAATCCTATCCTTAATGATATCCGCCATTTAGTCACATTTACTTTGTTTATTTGACATTACCGCATTTTGGAAAACAGACGTCGGTGGTCATCTCACGGTGTTTCACTTGTTTGTCGAGCCTTGCAAGGACATGAATAGAACAGAGATCTTCTTCTCACCAGGATCATCACTCTTTGTGTAGACCTGACGTTTGGCTTTAGCAAATTTATCTTGAAAATATCTCCATCTCTTCCGACAGACCACCTCCTCTATTTCAAAAGTTGGCGCTACCTCTTTCCAGGAGTTTTTTGCCATTTGCGCGTCTTCATAACACTTCGAAGACGTGTTAAATAATTTTTCATATTTCCTCACCACCTTAGCAAGCCGTTCTTCAAAACTATCCATCTCATACAATTACCTGCAGAAGAATGGGGGATGTTCTTCTCCGACACCAAAACTGTAGCAGATCTTTTACACAGAAAGACTGGACTGTCTGAACAAAATTATGTCATTCACAGTGGGAGCAAGACAAAATGTCTCTTGGAGTATGTTGCAGCCTTAATCATGAAACTTGTATGGAGAGTTTGTCATTTTGGTCCAGTCTATCAGCCACATTGAGGCTCAATGTCCAGATTAACTATCTAGATGCCAAGATAAAGTCTTACAGAAATATATAAATTGTCTTCATGAAATATGAGACTAGATAAATATAAAGGGAGTGGTCGGAGTAGCTGGGATACTGCCTGGGCTGTTGGATCAGTCTGGAAAAATTTATAACAATACACTTCAGTGTATCTTTTTCTCTGAGTGTCTTGGTGCTTTTATGCACCAGCTACTGTTTGTAATGTTTAATATGTTTTCTATTCTTTATTTATCCTCCATCCTCAATAAAATTACATTACAAGAGTCACACCTTTAACCCTTCAGGCCACTGTAACTAATTAATCTCCCCCTATCGGGATGGTAAAGTTTATCTTATCTACATCAACTTTATGTGCTAATGTCCTACACTGTTTAGGTGGTAGATCAGCCAATCATCTCTGATGTCACTAAGAGCTACTTTTAGTCTTAGGATGCTTTGTGAATATGGGCACACATCTTTTACTTATTGTGCTCCTCTCCTGGGGAACCAACTTTCATATTTAGTCACTGAAGCAAACCCATTATAGTGTAGCTTTCATTAGTATTCACACTACTGCTGTGCCCCCTTTCCTCACCTCTGTTCTCTCAGGGTTAACTTTGAGGGAGTAGAGGGGGACAGAATGTACGGCCAGTCTGATGGCGTTAGAATTGAGACCGGTGGGACGGTTCTCCTTAGCGCTGTCCCCTACAACCAAACCACATCTCTCTCATTATTGGCTGGGTTGCTGCTGACCTGAACACTTAATTGGAGTTTGTCAGTTTTGCTGTGTCTTTCTCCTAGATTAAACCACTTCATGTCTCTGCCCTGTCATCTCAAACCCCCAGACAGTCTTGGCAGACGGTCATCCACACTGAATCTTCTTCTGCTGGAGGTTTCTTGTTGTTGAAGTGGAGTTTTCCTCTCCACTTTTGAGGAATCTTTTTTGTAATTTTCAAGCAGATTCTGTGTCTCTGTGGTGAATATTTTGTAAATTGGAGAAAATGTTTTCTTATACGTAATTTGGTCCCTGGTCAGTGAGTATAATGTGCTCTGTTTTGCACTGTTCTTCCTGGTTCCAAATATATATATATTTTTTTTGCTATATGACTGTCACTTCCAACCTTTGCATCTGCACTTTGTAGATAAAATCTCATTTCTGTGTAAACAACAGCAATGAGGAAAAAGAGGAAGGGGAATTCTATATCTGCCCAGACTGATCCAACAACCCAGGCAGCATACCAACTACTCTAACAACTTCCCCTTTATTTTTTCCAGCCTCACATTTCCTGAAGACAATATTTCTGTAAAACATTATTTTGGAATCTAGATAGAGATAATCTGGACATTTAGCCTCAATGTAACTGGACAAAAAAGAAAAACTTTCCATACAAGTTTCATGATTAGTCATGGGGAAAAATAAACCTATTTCATAAAGATTGGAATTTGTGAACAAATATAATAACAACTATGTCCATTAGTTGACTATCCTTTAGCCTGGAGTTAAATAAATTATATGAAAACCAAATTTTTTTACATTTAGGTGTTCATTGAATAAGACTTAATGAAACATCATGTGGAGATGACCAGCGAGTGGGACAGAGGCGTTTTATTGTGACAGTTCTACTCTCTGGCGTGATTAACTCACGTTAATGTTCATTTTATACTGTGACCAAAAAGGCTGTACAGGCTCTCGTTAGTGTCATAGAACTGCTTCGCTCCGGGGCTCGATCAGTCGGAAAACATTCCAGATGAGGATTTCCATCATCCCACGCCTGTCTGTCATCTGTCGCTAGATGAGACTTGCAGCTGCTTTCATTTTCAGTGTCCAGCGTGGGTGGGTGGGGGTGGGGGGGCTATGGTCAGGCACCAGGTCTGACTCTACACTGGAGCAGGTAGCAACTGCTGATTCCTTGACATCATCACCGATGTACCTCAGAGAGAGAGAAAAGGAGAAATAAGCTAAGCGCCTGGGCTACTACAATTTACAGTCGCCAACAGCCTACAACGAACCCACACATTATAAATAGTGATTGTTAGTTTGGCTATCTTGTGCAATTATACACTGTTTAAAGAAATTTTATGTTTAATAAATAACTGTCTGTTAGGTATTGTCCAGTGGATATCAGCTCTTACAATGGTTGAAAGGGATGAAACAAGCACTAGCGATCTTTTAACAGCAAACCCTGCACACACAGAATAAGGAGTGACAGCTTCTCTTCAAGTTCAAGAATTTAACAACAGAAATAAAATGAATATCCAGAGAACATCACTATGTAATGCTGTTTATCTGAATTAACACAATATTTCGATTAACAAATCCTCTCTACTAGGCTAGTGAAACTTAACTAAACTACTAAGCAAAATGGAGATAAAAAAAAGCTAAGCTAAGGAACTATGTACATGCAAAGAACACAAAAGACAAAACAAAAGTGGTTGATCATCATCAGAATAATTCGGTGAATCCTGGTTCATTGCAGATCTGACTTAAAGAACATGGAATGGAGTTAAAATTAGTTTAACTAATTTAGAACAACATTTGGCATGGATTTCAACCCATTCACAATGTGAATCCCAAGTAAACAAAACATTATTTGATTAAATAACATTTTGTTTAAGTTAAAAAAAAACAAAGTTCACCTTAAAGATGGAATGATTTGCTCAGTAAAAATCATTAACTTTAGTGCTTTGGGTGGTCAGCATGACTGGAAAAGCACTATTTAAATTCAGTCCATTTCCCAATTACAATTTAGGGAAGCTCGATTTTATCAATGCGATTCTACCTCCGGGAGGTACGGGTCGGTGTAGTGACCGGTGGCTAGAATCAGTTACTCGTAAAGTTAAACAAAAACGTCTCTAAATCGACATTAATATTCTATATTAATGCAGTAATAATGCTCATAGCACTATCGAACAACGGCGGAGCGAAACAAACAAGTTTTAAGCTTAAAACAAACTTTTTCGTGCCCATCCGGGAACTGGAAGTTATCAAAAGCTAATAGCTGTTTGGCTAGTAGATTTTCTGCATTTACTTTAAATATTTCGGTTTTATTTTTATTCATAATGATTGAGCCGGTTAACATAGACATTAATTCAATTCAATTTTATTTATATAGCGCCAATTCATGAAACATGTCATCTCAAGGCACTTTACAAAGTCAAATTCAATCACATTATACAGATTGGGTCAGATTATACAGATTGGTCAAATATTTCCTATATAAGGGAACCGGTTGATTTCATCAAAGTCCCGACAAGCAGCATTCACTCCTGGAGAAGCGCAGAGCCACAGGGAGAGTCGTCTGCATTGTCCATGGCTTTGCAGCAATCCCTCATACTGAGCAGCATGAAGCGACAGCGGAAAGAAAAACTCCCCATTAATGGGAAGGAAAACCTCCGGCAGAACCAGAACCAGGCTCAGTATGAACATCTGCCTCGACCGACTGGGGGTTAGAGAAGACGGAGCAGAGACACAATAAGAGAGACAAACAAGCACAGAAGCAAACATTGATCCAGTAATCTGTTCTACATTAGATGGTAATATTTGTGATCTGTCTCCCCTGGATGATGAAGCAGCTAACAGAACACCAGACCAGGTGTACCTACTATGAAGAAAAAAAATAGATCCTGATGTTCTCCAGTAGCCTAAGCCTATAGAAGCATAACTATAGAGGTAGCTCAGGGTAAACTAAGCCACTCTAACTATAAGCTTTGTCAAAAAGAAAAGTTTTAAGATTAGTCTTAAAAGTAGACAGGGTGTCTGCCTCACGGACCAAAACTGGGAGTTGGTTCCACAGGAGAGGAGCCTGATAACTAAATGATCTGCCTCCCATTCTACTTTTAGAGACTCTAGGAACCACCAGCAGACCTGCAGTCTGAGAGCGAAGTGCTCTGTTAGGAACATACGGGGTAATCAAAGCTCTGATATATGATGGAGCTTGATTATTAATGGCTTTAGACGTTAGAAGAAGACTTTTAAATTCTATTCTTGATTTAACATTAAGCCAATGAAGGGAAGCTAAAATTGGAGAAATATGATCCCTCTTGTTGGGATTAATATCCCATCAATGTATGAAACCCCTGTGGAGATAACGTTTGTTATAACCATAATATTATAATCACAATCGTGATTATAATCACAATCACATCGCCAATGACATGGTATCAGAATGCTAGCATGAGCTACGTCCGTTAGCTCTTTGTGTTTAAAAGCACAATGCACGCATTACACCAGCTTTCCAGACAAACCCTTGAACTCTCTCTGCCTCAATCCTGCCAGACCTGGTGGTGCCTCGTGTGAGATCGGTCCACTTTGGCCATCCAAGGAAGAGAGCAGTGAAAAGCGGAAAATGTTGGTTCTTAGCAGCTGGCTAGCTCTTGGCAGCAGCAGACATACGGCTATGAGCTAGCCGAAACATGGTCGGAGGGGAGGCCTAACCCGATGTCCATTTAGTAGTCTGAGCTCTCAGCTTGTCTGGTCAGGGAAGGCTTCCTCTGTCTCGTGTCCGCTTTCCTGCAACCACTGACAAAAATAAACAAAGCTGTTTTGGCATTCCTTACTTCGCGGCTGGTTGCGCAGAAGTCAGAGTGCAATTTAGCTTCGGTCGGGTCGATGAATCCCCGAGCCCAGTCAGGTCCTCCGCTCTGCAGAGGGCGAGTTTCTTCTCAGCTGCTGGGCATTCGAGCCTCGTGAGGCCAGCATGGTGGCCCAGCCACCTCCTCTCCTCCAGATGTCCCAGGCAGAAGATGTGAAGACCCAGACTCCCGCTGGCGCTGTTTTCCAGAGCAGACCCAGGAAGAAGAATGAGGAGTCTGAGGGGTCCTGTGAGACCAAAGTTTTATAGCATGGAACCCTGAGAGGGGAGGTCCTTTGTGCCTGTGTGGGTCCCAAAATCCTGTTGCTTCCAATCCAATCTGATTTTATTTTTCTCATCATGGCTCAATGGCACTACAGCTACGTGTAATTAGTTTGCCTCCTTGGCTGTGCAGGCAGTTTAGGTGGGGCTGAATCGCTGCCAATAAATACATCAGGTTCATCTCCTGGACAGTGAACAAAATATGTGTTTTTGTAACTTGGCTTGCTCTCTTTTTTCCTTTTGTTTTCGCTTTGCCGCTCCACTTTTATCTGTTGCCAAGTGACCAAAGATGACGTTGGGGGATGTTGGTGCAAAATGCACTTGGAGAAAATATCGGTGATCCACTTGAAAATTTGCATCATAAAGTTCAATATAAGAGTGAAAATGAAGTCAGTCATGCAGAAAAACATTTTATTCAATATTTTACATCTACTACATCACTAAAATCAGTCAGTCTTTTACAGTTTATAGAAATCACGACTGAGTCCTTACTGTGTTAGCACTCATAAACAACTCTTGGTAATATGTAAGTAGCTCTTATGGCATCTTCTGCCATTTAAAGGGAGTCCCAGGGTCCTTATGAAACTATTTACCCTCTAGTTTCTGCACAGGGCTCTCAGCAGCCATTGGCCAGGTGCATGCTGCAGCCCCCCCCCCCCCCCCCCCCCTCCCAGATGCAGAATTCAAGGGAAGAAGTTAAGTCACCACCAGAACCAGATTTCAGTAACAAAAAAGGTCCAATTTGCAGGCTGTGAAAAACTCAGAGATTATAGCTGGAATACCTGACAAACAAGGATCAGTATGCCTTATTCCCTGTAGATCATACCTTAACAGGGTGCTTTCAGATGGTCCAATACTTTGAAGTGTTTGGTGATTATACAAAACTACAGCACAAACATCTGGAAAACACAAATAGAAGTACAGGGCAGCTACAAACACCAACCCAAACTGACCCAGATGTGACAGACAACTCGCTGGACATAGTGCCACAATCATTTCTACTATTTAATATTTTTTCTAAATACCAGAACTTTTAAGACTCTGAGAGAGGGTTCTGGTTTATCTTATCTAACAGGTGTCAGGGCTGGTTAGGGGTAAAGTTAAGATGACATAGTTAAGATACTTGGTCATCCAGAGCACATAGCCTAAGGTAAAGAGTCAAATGTCTTAGACCTTTTTTCTATTCTACTATATGAGCAGCCCTTAAATGAATTGGTAGCAAGTGGTAGTGATACACAAACACACACACACACACACACACACACACACACACGCACGCACGCACGCACGCACGCACGCACGCACACACACACACACACAATTTTTTTTCTTAACAGTATCTATTTCTCTTTCTAATACATTCCTCAAGCTCACTTCCTGCTTGACAAGCTTCCATTCTGCTTACTTCTACTGATAAGCAGAACAAAGATAGCTAAAAGACAAGAGGGTAGGTTATGCAGTTGCACAAAGAGTGTGAAGATGTTTTCACAGCTCCATGAGCACATACCATCAACTTGCATAGTAATTTTTCATTACTGTCAGGTAAAACTTAAATCACTGTAGAGCAGTTTCTACCCATCTTTAAACTTTGACAAAAGTCTGTTATGAGTGTGGTACATCAATGTAAAGCATTGGTAAAGTAAGTGTTCTTGAAAAAATAACTAAGGTAATTAAAAACTCTTATGAGAGCAGTACATTTGCTGTGATATTTTTTAAAACCAGTCTGAAACTTTTAATAAATAGAGTTGCTTTTTAAAACAGTTTAAAACTGGATAAGAACAGTTTTTTGAGAACCTTGGAATAAAATAAAATGGATTTAACACTCTACAGCGCAGGGTTTTACTAGCCTGGCCAGCCAGCCAGTTTTACACCGTACACACATCATCAGCCTGATAATGGTGCCACATAATGGTGCAAGACGTTGACGAAGGGGGGTGGGGAGGGCAGTAAAGTGCTATGACTCAAAAAGGGAGACTGTGGTGAATCTGCTGCAGTCAGTGCGTGTGGTAGAGAATACAAATAATTGATCTTTTTAAACGAGTATTTTTTAATATCAGTACCAGCGTTGGTATCGATATTATCAATACTAGGATCAATCCGCCCACCTCTACCATTGAGAGTGACGCATCTTAAAGTCCCGCCTCCCACCTTGTGATTGGTCTGGTCTGTTTTGGGCTGGAGGGAATCGAAAATTGCCAAAATGATTTACTCTCTGTGTAATTCAGTTTGGTTGGCTAGGCTAGGGTTTTACATCCAGAGCTGGGACCGGTATGGTACTTGGGAAATGGCCAGACATACATGTGTCACACAGTGTATGTTAAGCAGATCTATGCAGAGTCTATGGGAGATTACAAGATCCAGTGTGTGTTCTTTATCATGGGTAGGACGAGTCACTGATTGAATGAGGCTAAAAGAGCGAACCAATTTCAGAAACCCCTGGACCCTGCGTTTGCTGTCACAGCATACATGTGCAGTAAAATTTCCAACAATTAAAAAGCGGTCATTACTTTAAATTCACCCCAGCAAAGAAAATATAATAAAATCTTTATTAAACTTAGGTGGAAGATACACAATTGTATACAGCCACAGAGTGGAACATTTTAGCTCCAGCTAAACATTTCCTACTAGTGCTCTAGTGCCTTAATTATTTACAACCGTAAAGCACTTCTGGACATTACAACTTCGGTAGATCTATTTGGATATGGTCTGGGTCCGAGAAATTGAGGCTTCCAGTTCCTCTCTGACATCCCTACTGAGCTACTGAATTTTCCACATCTGATTCCGGAAAGGTGTTTCCATCGAAGACGTGGTAAATGTGGGGGACTGGCGGTGAGGATTAAAGCCTATTTGGCATTTCTTCGCCGTCGAGGCGGCTCTTGTCGTCTTGGTGTCCTCGTTTCTTGAATGTAGAACACCGCCGGATTCAACCCGTTGCTCCGGGGATGTGCTACTCTCAGATGGACGCAGTGGAGTTTTTCTATCATCGACAGTTTTGCGATCAAAAGAGAAATGTGGATTATGGAAACCTCAAGTGGTTGAACTATGATTCATCTTTAACTTGTGCCGCTGCACCATCAACCATCTGCTTGGCCTTGCTTAATGCTAGGTCTTTAGCTAACAAGACGTTCATGCTACACGATCTGTTTACTTCTCGGGATTTGGATTTTTTATTCATCACAGAAACTTCGCTACAAGAAGGTCAGTTGTTCCTGTTCTCGGAACTTCTACCTCAGAACTGTGCTTTTATAAATTCTCCCCGGTTGACTGGCAAAGGTGGAAGTCTGGCTACAATTTTTAAATCAAGTTTCCACTGTCAATAATTATCTGTAAATTCATTTTCCAGTTTTGAGCTCCAAGTTTTTAAAGTCAAATTAACTGAACCAATTCTGTGTGTGGTGGTCTACAATCCACCAAAGTTCAACAAGGATATTATTTATGAATTCTCAGAACCTATGGCATGGATTACCTTAGAGTATGATCATATTTTAATTATAACTTAATTATAGGTGATTTTAATATACATGTATGCTGCCCAGATAAACCTCTGGTGAAGGAGTTTTTGGACTTGATTGATTCATTACATTTCACACAATGTGTGGTTGGGCCAACGCACTTAAAAGGGACATACTCTGGATTTGGTGTTATCACATGGGCTTTCTTTGGATATCATTGATCATTGAAATCCTTCAGACATGTATTTCTGATCATTTGCCCATGTTATTTTCTACTAATATTTCATCTTCTGTGGATACAAACAACAGTAAACCCCTACTTTTTTGTACTATAAACTCTGATACTGCTCTTCAACTAAATGCAGTCCTTGCAAATACCATGTTCCCTACTGATAGCAATCTTAATATTGAAGCTCTTGCTCTAAATTTTAAAAACGCATGCTCAAATGCTCTAAATACAGTAGCTCCCTTGAAAACTATAAAAACTACAAAAAAGAACATTTCAGAGCCGTGGCTTAATGAAACCACTCGTGCACTCAGACGGGAGTGTAGGCGTGCTGAGAGGAGGTGGAAAAGGATAAATTGCAGGTTTTGTTTGAAATTTTGAAAGTCTAATTATCAGAATAATGTCAAATTAGCAAAATCTAAATATTTTATTAATCTTGTAGCTTCAAACAGGCATAGGCCTCAACTCCTTGTTAATGTCCTGGATAGGATTAATAATCCCTCAACTATATCTGGCCCTTTAGCCTCTGTTGAACTTTGTGAGACTTTGTTCTATGTTTTTCACAGAAAAAGTTGTAACTCTTAGAGGCTCGAATCCTCTGGCAGATTTAGATTCCCAAGAAATGCCACAATGCATAGCTATTCTCAACCTTTTTCAGCCAGTTTCTTTAGATGAACTGACCTCAGTTATTAAGCATCTGCGGCCATCAAATTATCCTTTGGATCGTCTTCCTACTCGTCTGATAAAATACATTTTTCTCACTTCTGGCCAATTTATCTTGATAGTGATAAATGCCTCATTGCAGTCAGGTTGTTTCCCATCAACTCTTAAACATGCTGTGGTTAAACCCCTTCTTAAAAAACCTAATCTAGACTCAAGTGTACTAGCTAATTTAAGGCCCAATTCCAAACTCCCTTTTTTATCTAATGTCTTTGAAAAAATAATTTTTATTTAGCTTGAAATGTTTTTAAAATACGATAATATAACTGAGAAATTTCAGTCTGGGTTTAAAGCTGCCCATAGCACTGAAACAGCTTTGCTTCGAGTGTATAATGATCTTGATTCAGGCAATGTCGCAATTTTATTACTTATTGATCTAAGCTCTGCATTTGATATCATAGATCATCAGATTCTGTTATATAGCTTAAAACAACTTTTTAAGCTATATAAGGCCCAGTATTTGAATGGTTTAAATCTTATCTAGAAAACAGAACTTTCTCAGTTCATCTTGACCAATGCTGTTCTGGGGCCAAACCTTTAAAGTACGGTGTTCCCCAAGGCTCAATTTTAGGTCCCATTTTGTTTATTTTATATTTATTGCCTGGTCAGATTTTCCATAAATTTAATGTTTCTTTTCATTGCTTTGCAGATGACGTCCAAATTTATATGCCCCTTAAACTACAAAATGGTAAAAATGAATCTTCAACTTCAGCTTTTGACAGATTGTTCAGCTGAAGTTAAATCTTGGATGGAACAAAACTTTCTTCACCTCAATCAAAGTAAAACTCAAGTTATATTATTTGGCCAAAGTCTTCACACTACAAATCCAGATCTGATTCTTGGTCCTTTAGCTTGGTTTTGTCAGACATCTGCTAGTAACCTTGGTTTTACGTTTGATAGCTGTTTAAAGCTAGATAAACAAGTTAGCTCTGTCGTTAAATCAAGTTTTTATCACCTGCGGATTTTAGCAAAAGTTAAATCTTATATTTGTTTTAAGGACTTTCTAGGACTTATCCATGCCTTCATTAAATCTCGCTTGGATTATTGCAATTCATTATATAGAGGCATGGATAAATTACAGATGCAGCGACTTCTAATGATCCAGAACGCAGCAGATCTGCCCACAGCCTGGATAATTTTAAATCACTTCTCAAAACTAATTTTTATTCTTTGGCATTTATTTGAAGTAGTGTTTCGATACTCTGTTTTTATTAATTTGTGTTATTGTTATTATTGTACAGCACTTTGGTGCAGTTTACACCTGTTTTTAAAGTGGTATATAAATACATTTGACATTGACAACAGAAAAGTCTGGGGAACATTTCGCTGGTCTAACTATGGGCGGTCTATAGGCTATATCAGCAGATTACTAACAAATAACCTTATAGTAGAGGATGAATTATCATATGACAACATTTATTCATTTATTTAAATTTCATTATAATGTAGGACTTATTGAACTTGATGTCAAGAGGGCATCAACTCTGGCGTCATCCTCAGTGGTGGAAAAAGGGAAGGGTGGGACTTTGTGAAAGTTGTTAGGCCTGCTGAAACTCCGGGGAGAAGACAGATTAAAAATGACATTATCCCCAAAACACAGGCCAAGTGACTGTCCCCTTGCTAAACAGAAAGCAGAGCTGAAGCGTGTTGTTACGACTTATCAATGAAAGTCCCGCAAAACTTTTTGTGTTCTCAGTGCTTTCCCCTTGGGTGTAAATATTACTGATGGGCCGAAGGCAAATCCAGAGTCTGTGCAGCAGCCTATTATGAAAACATGAAATATGGTGTAGACATCATTGATCAGATGGCAAGGAAAGGGCTGGTGGTGCACGGAGATGGCCCACTGCTGGGTTTATAATATAATGGACCTTGCAGAAGTAAATGCCCATGTTGTCTTCCAGAAGTGCACTGGCAGCAAGATCCCGCAACGGCTTTTGCAGAAGCTGGGAAAGGAGCTTTAAACTGAGTTTGGGGAGACAGCCATCAAGGAAGGGGGATCAAAGGGGTCATTTAAGCCATCAGGACTTAAGCGTGCAGCCAGCTCAAAAAAGGAGGCAATGCCAGGTGCAGAGAGCTGCTCTAATACCTCAGACACATACATCAAATGCACAAAGCTATGTGTGGGAGTTCTGCCAGAAAGAGAGGAGATCTGCACTTGTTGCAAGTTTTAAATGTTTTACTCTCTTTATCAGGACACTCTTGTAAAAGAGATCTTTGACCTCAAGGAGTCTTATCTTAAATAAATAAAGATTGATGATGATGACTGGTACATGTGAAAGCTTAATACATGATTAAACTTTGGTAAATTAAAAATACTCTCTTTTGACCTGAAGGCAGGTGGGCTGACGGGGCTCGGAGGGATCCTGGACCGACTGTCAGCTGGGGATCGACGAGGTCAGACGTCGGGAGCTTGCGCTCGGGAAGCGCTGCGGGATCAGAGGCTTTGAGGCAACCTGAGGCACAGGGAAACACAGCGTTAGCGAGGTAAGAGAGAGCTGTCATCTGACAGTGGCCAACTGAGTTATACCACACTAGGTTAACACTCTGGTGGCTCTGTGCTGGAAGTCAGCCACTTAAGTAGTCTCACCGAGTGCCGCTAAACGCCGAACACCTGCCACAGCGCGCCTCCGCGCTCATCAGGGTCACCTGTGAGAGGAGAGGGAGGAAAAGGCTTGCACCCTGATCAGGCGCAGCCTGCAGAACCCTGACAGTTATAAATTAAAAGGTGAATTAATTAAGCAGTCAAAATGACGGCTTAGAAAGTGCATGTTAAGCGTTATAATGGATAAGAACCAGGAATCATCTGGTTATAGCGAGATAACTAGCGCATTATAACAAGATAAATATCGCATTATAATGAGATAGCTTTCTCATTTTAATGAGATACTGCTAATAAATGTATTTAACACGTTTAGAGGTAAAACGCTTCCTTATAATAGGATGAAGAATCTGAGGAATGAAGTTAAGAAAATGGTGTGAAGTCACCTTTGTGGAGCCAGGTTTCAGTAATAACGAGTAAGTCCAATTCATGCAAGGCAAAAAAGTCAGATCTCAGCTGGAATACCTGACAAAAAAGGATCAGCATGCCTTGTTCTGTGTACATCAATCAATCAATCAATCTTTATTTCAGACACAAAAGAGGTCCATAGTAAAAAACAAATGATAAAAAAAGAAAAAGACAAACAAGGAATAAAATGACAGTCACTGAGCCACAAATAAATGATGACGCCAATGTTTCCACAATCTTGAGAAAAATCTCACTGTACTAAAAACAGGGTTCACTAAAATTACTATTATATTATTGTATGACACAGATAATCTACACATACATTTATACATGAGATTCCTGAGTGCAGCTGCACATGTGGGAACAGCGGTATGTACAAACATGTGGCTAGCACTGCTCCATCTAGGCACTTTAAGTAGGAGCCTCAGGCCATCATTGTATGCCACATAAAGTTTGTGCAGGCTACTTTTTTTATATCTTCGCCATAGATGGGCTGTGTAAAATGAAGTGCAAAAAGCTTTAAAAAGAGCTACCTTCACAGAGGATGAACACATACCAAACTTTCTGATCAAAATATTAGCCTGAGCATATATCATGCAATACTGCCTACGAATGTCACGATCATCAAATAGGTCATCAGTTATGTAATGTCCCAGATATTTAATTTCATTGCGTATATTGAGGACAATGCCAGATAAAGAGAAGTCAGGGGTTATCAGATGCTTATCTGATCTACTTCTAACAATCATGATATTGCTTTTCTTAGCATTGTATTTGACATCAAAATCACATCCATATTGGGAACAGACCCTTAGTAATTGTTGAAGGCCAGCACTATATGGGCATAAGACTACCAAATCATCCGCATACATTATGTGATTGATTATGCGGTCACCAACTACACAGCCTGTTTTACAACAATTCAGGCGCCTTGATAGTTCATCCATGTAAATGTTAAAAAGGTAAGGGGACAATATACTTCCCTGCCTTACTCCATTACCAACATTAAACGAGTCAGACAATGAGTTACCCCATTTGACATACATTAGTTGATGGCCATACCAATAGGCCATTATTCTAATTAGATATTTGGGTATACCTCTGTTTTCTAACTTGCAAAACAATTTTTGATGGTTCACACGATCAAATGCTTTAGAAGCATCAATAAAACACATAAATACTGTAGTGTTGTGCAAATTATACAGATCTAAAATCTCCTGTAGCACAAAAATACACATGTCTGTACCGTGTTTGGGTTTAAAACCGAATTGATTTTCAGAGGTCAAAAAGAACTCTTCCAGCCTATTTAGAAGGACTCTTTCAAAAACTTTCGATAAACTACTAGCTAAAGCTATGGGTCGGTAATTATCCAAGGAGCTAATCTTACCCGTTTTATCTTTAATGGTAGGTACCAGAATGACAGATAGCATTGAATTAGGTAACAGACCATGTACTAGACAGCTAGTAAGACACATAGAGAGTAATGCACAGAGTTTTGTACTTGCATTTTTCAAATGCTCAACGGAAATGTTATCCATCCCACAGGCCTTATTGTCTTTCAGTGTCATAATTGTATGATATATTTCTTGTGGGGATACAGTCACATTCTCATTACTGTGAATGTTTCCTATGTCAGGAATATCGCTTTTGACACAATTAAATAGCGCACTGTAGTGCTCTTTCCATAACTGAGTGATTTCTTTTACACCAGTAATACCATCAATAGTAGATGGAAGTGACGTTTTACAGTTGTTTACTTTCTTTATTTCTTTCCAGAAGTCCTTAACATTATTATTTCCTAACTTTCTAGCGAGAGAGTCAGACCTCATAGTATTTTCATGTCTCCTTATGATTCTTAAAGAATGTTTAAAATTAGCATTTGCTTGTTTTTTGTATTCAAACAAGGGACCATGTCTCTGTTTACCTGCGTCAGCCCATGCTTTAAGAGCCCTTCTGGCCTCTGCATGATGTTCTTTTACATAGTCGTTCCAACCCGGCTTGGTGCTATGCGAGATGGTTTTATGCAGTGGCTTACTTGAGATAAGAAGGGATTTCACAACATTCTCATACAGAGTACATAACTCAATACCATGTTGAGGGTCTTTACAATTCATATCACGACATGAGATTGCTCCCTTTGGTAAATATATATTGCTGAACATATCATTAGTTCGATAGCAATAATCTGATAGATCTTTTTCAGTCAAGTTATCCCATGCTATTTTTCCTGTACTTATATTATAGTCTACAGGCAAAACAGAAGGTATGCAATTCATGTTTACACATAAGGAGAATGGTATATGGTCAGTAGTGGCGAGGTCATAATTGACACAAATTCCCAGAATGGAATCATGAGCATCAGCTGAACAGATACAATGATCTAACCAGGAAGTTGTATGCCATGATTCACTAATATAGGTGTAACTGTTGCTAGGCAAAAGTGCCTTACTAGAAAGAATTAAGGCATTACTGTGACAGAATTGCATTAAATGCGAAGCAAATGTAGAATGTTTATCTGTAACATCTGCATTTAAGTCCCCCACAATAAAAAAACAAGTAGATTGATTATCTTGCATAAAAGACATAATAAAAGCCAATCTATTAAGAAATTCGTCTTCGTTTTGAGGACATTCATAAGGTGTGTATATGTTTAAAACAATAAAAAGTTTGTCTCCACAAGTAAATTTTAGCCCTATGGCCCAATCCACACCCAGTCTAATCACCTCAACCAGTTGATCATATTTTTTGTGCCATAATATTGCAACACCACCGGCTATCCTTCCCCGAATTATTCTGGTGCTAAGGTCGGTAGTGGATTCACCAGCGCCGTAAAATTCTTTGTGTATGCAATTCAACTTCTCCAGGTCCTGTTTAGCTAAGAATGTCTCCTGCACACACAGTATATCACAAGTCTCCAGTAATTTGTCCACCACAAGGCGACGCGCTCTGTCTGTTTCACTGTGTCCAACACGCAGACCTCGCGCATTATATGACACAATATTAATACCAGTCATTTATTTATCGGGATCTGCGTGGCCGTTGCTCATCTGCGGTGTTACGGATGCAGGTACATTGTCTTGCTGCAGTCTACCAGTCTCTGACATATGAGCCAAACGGATGCTGTCGTTTTTTGGTCTGCGCGCCTCAAAGTAGCGACGCACATACACACCCAATGGCCAGAGTTTAGGATCGTATATTTCAGCAACTTCCGAGCACTCTGCAGTTATATGAAACGAGCTAAATCGGTTACGCATCGAATCTATCTTCCTGCATGTCACCGATTTGCCCAGTTTCTCAGTTAGGTAGGCACTCAGAGTATCAACATCAAGGTCGGGAGAGAATTTCGTAGCAAAGACACTTACCAGCTTGGTTCTAACCACTGGGATATTAGCCGCTATGTCAGTGCCAATAATTCCTCCTTTGCGCTGCTCCCGCTTTTGACGGTTTTGTGTTCCATGTTCCAATGATACTGCTCCCTTCAAGGGTTTCTGGGGCTTCTGCTTCCCTTTCCTCAAAACAGTACTCCAAGCCGGAGACAGGACTTGTTGATTGGAGGCGTCTTCTGGTTGCTGCGGTTTAGCGTCTTTCCCACGTAACTCTTCCAATTCCGCCTCAGCCTGCGTCGATCCATGCACGGGTTCATTAGCCCGACTGGATTCATGAGGTGGTGGTTCAATATTCGTCAGCCGGCGCTCCAGATCCACCGTCGCTCGTCCAAGATTTTCACTCACAGTAGCCTGAGCTTCCATAGCTCCTCTTAGTACAGAGACTTCCTGGCTTAGACGCTCCATTCTACCAAGCAGGGCCGAGGCATCAATGTTGCCGAAACCAACAGGTGGAAGGTCGTCCAGGTAGTGCGAAACAAAACGGGGAATATTCTCACCACGCTCGTTTAACAACTTCAAACAGTCCTTTACATTATTTACGTCTTTCTGCGCTCCCTTATGTTTGATGTTACGCTGCTTGGTTGGGCACAGTTCATATAGGAGTCGTTTGGATTCTTCAATCCAGTCAGATGAAAAATTGTTTGTAGCCAACAAAACAATGTCATCATGCGGCAGTGTTTTTATCTTAACAGAGATAAAATGTAAAAACTCATCTTCCACAATCACTTTACCGCAGGTAGTGTTATAGACATCAGGTTTTGTCCGAGAAGAGGCATTGTCAAAATGATACGCTCCTGCTGTTGTTGCCGCCGCCGCCATCATCATCATTTTACATCATACCCTGATTAGGTGGTTTCAGTTGGTCTGAAACTTTGGTGTGTTTGGTGATTATACACAACTAGAACAGTTTCATCTTGACAAACAAATAGAAGTACAGGGGGCTACAAACGCTGGACATAGTGCCGCATTCATTTTTACTAATTAATCATTTTTCTAAATACCAACTGTTTTTGACAACCTTGTCTCATATCTTTTAAAGCAAAAAAAAAATATTCCAATTCATATGAAATCGTAGAGTCCAGGGCAGCCCAAATTTATTTAAATTAGCAGTAACTTTTCAAATTCTTACTTTTATTTTACTTTATCTTACTTTTACTCTTATTTTATGTTATGGTGATGGCACTGAAACAGCAATTTCCCTCTGGGATTATTAAAGTATGTCTGATTCTGATACTGATTTTTCTTAGTATAAACATTTAGTCTTTGAAGTGTTGAAAGTAATCACAATAGTAAAGACATTTGGATTTTTTCCTAATTTTGTACATCGAGCTCTGGGTTTTTGGCCAACTGTCCTAAGATTTTAATCATGTTGATACAGAAGAGTATTAGGGCCACTGAAAATAAGAAATAATTCTGACTGCTATTTGAGAGTTCTCATGTTTTCAGAATTCTGACTTTGGATTAAAAGTTAGACTATATAAAAAAAGACCCCCCCCCCCCCCCCCCCCCCCCTCCTCAGAATTCTAAGATTAAAATTCTGATACTTTTTCAGTGGCTATGATACTCTTCCATAGATTTATTGTAAGCAGTTTGAAGGTATTGTTAGAGAAAACAAAAGTAAAAGTAGCAGCAAGAATGGTATTACAAACACCTATTACACCGGTATTACAAGAACTGACACTTCCTTCTGACTATGACAAACTTCTCAAACAGGGGATTTGAACCCATGCCAAAGATTGGTAAAGAATCAAAGTTATAAAATTTAACAATAACAAAAATAAAGTTTAACTGAATGTACTTTATTTGTAACAGGGTGTTTATTATTTTGATAATGTTTAGATAAAAGTAAAATGTAAAGTTCTTAATATAGGGAACAAAATGAGGGTTCTTTAGACCAGCCTTCGGGGCTGTGGAGCCATTTTAAATGTAATACATAACATTACTAAGAACAATGTGAAATTATAATTTAAGATATGTCAAAATAAAATATTGTACCCAAAGTCATGCTACATGAATTTCTCTCATTTAGTAAAACAAATCTGGATAATGCGTTTCCTGAGTTACTCACACAGCTGTGTAATATTGACTGTTGTCTTTTGATTCTTGGCTTGTGATTCCCCCGTTTCACGATAAATTTAGAGGGAAAGGAATGAAATTGAAATCAATTTAGTAATATAGCACCAACCAACAACAAATGCTTCTTTATTAATAGGCATGTTGGAAGATAAAACAGGTCAAATTCATATTCAGTTACATAAAAACATGTTTAGTCAAAAACTGTCAATTCAAATACATTATATTTTTTATATTCATTCTCACCTTGACTTTTCTTACCATAAATGTTGATTTTTTTGGCAGTTTTAATCAGTTATATTTATATTAATTGTAATGAATCAATTAATTTTGTGACTTTGTTTTTCCAGTCATTTTTATAGCTTGAGCTCTTGTCTTCAGATTTTAACACGGTAAGTAACGATTAGACCATTTGCTGTTAGCAGCTTGAAATTTTTGTAAATAAACAAGATGAGAAACTGAAAGTAAAAATAGTGTTGAGGAACATAAAAGAAGCCGGCTCCTGCATATTTTCTCAGATACCACTGCTCCGCAACAGCATTGCTACCACCAAGAACTGGTGCTTCCTTCTGACAACAACAAACCTCTCAAAGCAAACACTTAGATTTTTTTTTTTTTCCTAGGGAACTCTTCTTTAAAAGGTAAGAATATTTTCTCTCTTATCGCTGATTCATTCACATTTTTCTCTTTTGCACATCTTAAGTGGCAAAAAAGGCAAGCAGTTTGTATTGATTACATCGTTGGTTTAAGAAAAAAGCTATAAGTAAACTATTAGTACTACATTTCATAACTGAAATAAGTTAGGAAGGTAGAAAATTAACAAATTAACTATTTTTCTCCCAGATGCTCCATTTAATATGTTGGTTTGTATCGAAGTCGAAGAGACACATTCTAAAAGGTAAATAAACTGAGAAATATAACTGGTTAAACTCCCCTAAAAATAAGGCAGGAATATGCATCACTATTTTTAATTGGTTTTAACTACACAGGTATTTAATATGATAATCTTCATTTTTATAGTTAAAGCAGCACAGTGCAAGTTTTGACCAAAGTACTATTAGCTTAATTTGAGATATATTAAATAATTTTGTTCAGGTCAATATACAGCACTTAGCACGTATGGATGATCAGTACAGGCTGCCCTTCTCGAAAACTTGCCAATGTAACTTGAGAGGTGCAGATCCAGCTCTTAAAGGGTCATACGCAGTGTTGCCAAGTTCGCTTATTATAAGAGACTTTGTGCTTAACTTTTCTGTCACTTGTAAATTTCATGTTCTATTTCATATAGGCTTCGCCCTTTAACGCTCTTGCTAGTGGGTTTATCCCTTCGCGCGAGCACTGAAAACTTTAGTCCACGCCCACCTGCTGTGTGGGCCTCACTCCGGTCAGTATAAATAAAGGTCAGACCGGACAATCGGCTCCCGTTTTTTTCTTCAGCAACAGAGGAGCACTGATCAAGATCTGAAGACTGTCCAGCGGCAGCAGCATCCATCTGTGCCCGTCCTGCCAGAAGGACTACATCATGGGGTTTGACCTCCATGTCATCTGCGAGAGCTGGCATGATCCGCGGCATGCAGGCCTCGCCCTCACGCCCCAGTCGTCATTCTGCCAGCTCCTCCCGCTTGATGACAAGCAACGTGTTATCCACACTTCCTCTCAGCAAGGGCGCGCTGAATCCCACATGTCTCGCCACATAATGTGCTGGAGCTCCTCACGGTGCTGAAGGTGACTCAGCATTTTGCTCCTCTGCTGCGGGACCAGCAGACTGGGTTCGCTGCGAACAGCTTCACAGCGCACAGGTTCTCTGTGGTCCCCCAACCTGCAGCAGTTGCTGTCAGGCCGCCAGTGGCAGCTGCCGTGGAGGGACGATGCGCTCCTCCTGCCTGGAGGAGCACATGGAGGAGCTACCCGGAAATAGGCCAGGGTCTCTGGGCCTGGTCGCTGAATGGGAGCGCTTATGTCTGGTATACACTGTACGAGTTTTGCCCTTTTCGGGCCGATTCTTCAGTCGTGCGAGAATTTTTTGGATCGGATCGAGTTTTAGCTTAATTGTGCGTCCTGTAGTATACAGGGGGTAACGAGGGGGGAGTCACCTCTCACGATCACTTCCCGATCAGGGATCGGATGGTCGGATGAAAATCAAACATGTTAGAAATTCAGTCGGCCCTCGTGAGCCCTCTTGATCGTGAGCGCGTCCTCCTATTGAAGCGGAGTCTACGAGCCTATTTTCCCCCAATCGCGCGCACTGTGTATGCACAAACAAGCAAATTCTTCGTCTTCTCAAATGAAATAAATAGGAGTGGAGAGAAGCATGACGGCGGTACGTATGACATGGAGTAAAACTACTGAGGAGCAGCTCGTAGAGTTGCCAAGGCAGCGCGTTTTGTTCTAGTGAGACTCATATTTAACAGTGAGCATTGACACCTCCACCTTTTTCTTCTTCTACTGTTAACATTTGGCTTCCGGGTAGACGACTCCAAGTAGCACCATCTCTCTACAGGGCTGAGTCCAACGTGTGCTTTTTGAACGTACAGTGTGAGCAGTTAGGTTGCATCCGAGTGTCGGCCCCTCAGTGTAAGAACATATATCGTGACCAGTGAACTTTTAAACCCTGTGATTTCGTCGTACAGTTTGAGCTGTATATGAGTACCATGACTGAAAATATCATACAATGTATGCCCGACTTTAGAGAGGCTTGGCCTTCCGCAAGAAGTTGTGCGCACGATTCAGGGCTCACGAGTTGCCTCTACAACAGCGCTATATGCGTCAAAATGGAAAGCTTTTGAGCGCTGGTGTGCGGAGAAGGCCGTCACTTTTTCTATGCATTATTCAAAAATTTCAAATGCCTTAGTTTAATAATGATAAAATTATGTTCTTGTTTTAGTTTTTTTTTATCTTACAGCCTTGGAGTATTTTATCTAAAAATTCTTGCTTTGGCTATTTCAGAAATTAAGGATGCTGTATAAATTCAGTCTTTATCATGTATGGTATATCAATTGCTTTATTCTAAAAAGATCTACTTGTTCTCCATTACATGAATAAAAAAAGTCACTCAAAACGCAAACATCAACACATACCAAAAATAACGTTTGATGGGATTTGCCCCCCATCTAGTGGCAAGGATATGAACTATCCATCCATCCATTTTCTGAAATGCTTAATCCCTCATGGGGTCGCAGGGGTTGCTGGTGCCTATCTCCAGCGTTGGATATGAACTACCCACAGTTAAATATTTTTATTTTTTTGCTTAATGTACCAATCTATTTATTTGAGCAGTAGTGATCCAGGAAACCTGTAATTAAAAGTTCTGTCAATTTTCTGTTTATACGTTTACATTTCTTGTATGTGAACATACAAGATCTTTTCAAAGATTTCAGAACAGAGAACCATTAGAAAGCATGATCATAAAAGGCTTGTAGCAAGAGATTTAAATACGTTGAACAATGCAGTGGCCTCTGTTATTATTGACCTTGATCAGCTTTCAAAAAGAGGCCCTGACACCTCGGTATAAAACATGAGCTTTGTTGGATTTAGAAAGCTCTTCAGCCAAGAGTCTTGATCATAAGTTTTTTCTAAAAGAAGTCGTGTTTTCGCTTCAAGTCATTGTGAAATTAGTATTTTCAGTAGTATTTTAAGTAGCATTTTCTTAAAATACTACGAAAACAGTCATCTGGATATCAATAAATATTAGTGCAGTTTATTAATGTTGTTTTTTCACCCACAGCCTAATATTGTTATGTGAAGACAGCAGGGCACACACTCTGCAGTGAACTTGCATATCCATCTTTGGACACTCCTGATGGTGAAATGAACATCTACAACAGGAAGAAAAGGAATTCACATGGTTGCCAGGAAGAAATGCATACCAGAAGAACAAGTAAGCCTGCTGCAACAACTACACATGTATTTAGTTACAGTACCTTAACAAAAGCTACTAAAAATGCTCTTTATGTTAAATATAACTGTTCAAGAAGAAAAAACTTTCAAAGTGTTTATCATAATTTTCCAAACACAAATTTGAATGATTTTTGTTAGTATTATATTTGACAGACCAACACCAAGTGGCCCACAATAAAATTAAACTATTACAAATTACAAATAAAGATCTAAAAGTAATATATCCCTTTGCATTTATTCCTCTTCGTGTAGAAAAAATCCAGAGCAACAAATTGCGTTGAGGGTTCCCTTATTTACAAACTTTAGTTAATTCATTAATTTAATCTTCATCTTCCGTCAAGGTCGCAGAAGTTTTTTGGAGAACAACAGTGAAGAAAAAGAGCAAGTGACACAGCAAATATGTCAGGGAGAAAGCTGTGGGGAAGTTTAAGGCAGGGTTAGGTTATGAAAATATTATGACACGTTCTAAAGAGAATACTTTAGTCCATCATCTAATAATGAAAATAGAATTGCACCTACAAAGACATGATCATCCACATGAACTGACGGGTGGAACAAGGTGAGTGTTAATGACAGAAGCAGTACTGAGGTCCATAATAATTCTGGAGAAGCACCAGAGATTCACATCTTAAGTAGGAAAATTTGTTGACAGGTCAACCATCAGTTACACATTGTACAAATCTGACATTTAGGCAAAAATATCCTATGAACCACAGGGGCAACAACTTTAGAGTTAATCCTGGTAAACGAAAGTCAAAAGAAGTCACATTCGGAGTTTGCCAAAGCCATGAAGAGGACAGCAAACAGGCTTTAATCAGAGGCAACCTGACTTTTGCTCGGTTCTTTCTGAAAGTGTTTCAACTCCAATCTAGGAGTCTTTATCAAAGGATGCTTCTCAAATCACTTCACATTATGCGGAGACATCCCGGTTTCCTGGCTCGTCAGACAAGCTGTGTACAAACTACAATGACAACAACCGCAATACCAATTGTTCTGGAAGATGATGACGTCCCAAAAGCTTAATTTCAACATGCTTCACTTGAAAAAACAGCATAGAACAGCTTAAACATGGGTTGAAATGTAGAGGCCTAAAAATGAGCGGAAAGAAAGCTGTAAAGGTAGGTGATGAGTGTCCTCTCCTCTCGCAAAAAGCATCAGACGCAAGGAAGAAGCCAGCTGAATCCACGTAGAATTACAGCAAATACAAAAAAAAATTAATAATATTATTAGAGGCATATGTTTTAAATTATTATAGAGCTTATTGCAAAAAAATAATAAGCTCTACTTAAAAACAGCTTCTGCTAAAGTTGCACAGTCAATCACCCCACTTAACTGTTCACAAAATAGTTGTCAGGGAGGATGAAGGGTTGATATTAGTCCAGCTAAATAGCTCTTCTGGCCCGGCGGCACGATAACAAAAACAGGGTTCTGTCCAAAAAAAGCCAATCCCAAAAAAGCGACTTCAAGTTAAAAAACAAACCCAAGAAACCGCAACTGCTGACTCTCAAAAGTTGGAAGCAACTGATAGAAAATGTTGCTTATAATAAGTAGACTGTGCAACAGTGAAGCTCACATGAACAGCCCTCATGGATAGTATGTTTTTTTTCTGCTAAAAAACAAACAAACAGCCATAGCCTACCTGCACAAAGGCTGCATTTGCTTGTAAATGGTAAATTGCTTGTACTTGTATAGCACCTTAGTTAGTTTGACGAGCTCCAAAGCGCTTCACACTACAGTTTAGTCATTCACACACACATTCACACCCTGACAGTGATGAGCTATGTTAGTAGCTACAACTGCCCTGGGACAGACTGACAGAGGCAAGGCTGCCATATACGAGCACCACGAGGCCCTCTGACCAGCAGCCAATGCGGGTGAAGTGTCTTGTCCAAGGAAAACAACGACGGAGACAGTCAGAGGGGGGATCAAACCGACAACCTGTCAATTGCAGGACAACTCCTTAACCTCTGCGCAAAGGTGTGTCAGATGGTGAATCAGCCAAGCACTAGTGCCAAGATCATAACAGAACCCCTCCAATCGCGGATTTCAGACACCCTTTTGGGCTGGTCAGCCACCGGGTTCACCACCTTGGAGATTGGAAAAGGACAGATAAACCGAGGTGCAAACTTTCTTCTATCCTACCGTAATGGAAGGTCTTGAGTGGAAAGCCACACCCTTTTTCATACTTCGCATTGTGGTAGTGGCAAGCGGTGACAATTGGCGGACTGAGACATCCTGCACATTGTCTTCCTAGCTTTTGTCCAGAGTAGTTGCCACCTCAGGGCTGATAATCAGGCAGAAGGGACTTTGGAATCCCTTTCTTGGATGTTGAACACCGTTGGCTGAAATCCAAAAACGACATAGAAGAGGGAGAGACCAGTGATGCTAGAAGGCAGGGAGTTGATCGCATGCTCGACCCACTTTTATTTGAGATGACTCAAATAAAAGATGGAGCTTGGTCTCAACCTCCTGGTTGCCCCTCTCGGTTTGTCCATCAGTCTGAGGATGAAAAGGCTGACAGATCCCCAGCAGAGAACAGAACTCTTTCCAGTATCGAGCAACTAATTGGGGACCCTGTGTCAGAAACAATGTCTCTGGGGACACCGTGTACCCGAAAAAAAGAGAATGATAGTGTTACTTTCAGAGATGGGCAGCCCAGTGATGAAGTCCATGGATATGTGGGACCAGGGCCGAGGGGGCACAGGAAGTGGCCGTAGTAGTCCAAATGGAGGTCGTCGAGAGGTCTTGGCTTGATTGCACTGGGTCCAGGCTGCAAAGAACTCCTTGATGCCAGAGATTAGGATGGCCCACCAAAACTTAGTCTGGACAACCTGAGTAGTTTTGGTGACCCAGGATGACAGAATAGGTGTGAGTTGTGTGAGAGGTTGAGTACCTTACTGACCAGATGATCAGGGACAAAGATCAGGCCCTTAAGACAAGGATCAGGAGTATGTTGGTCACGGAGGGCCTCTCTCACCTCACTCTCCAGGTCGAGCATGATGATGGAAAGGCAAACAGAGTCCGGGAGGAAAAATTCCTCAGTGGCACTGGTACCTTCAACAAAGTCTCATACTTCCAGGACAGAGCATCATGTTTAACGTTTCTTGTCCCAGGTCTGTAAGATAGGAAAAATTAAATCTTCCGAAGAACAGAGCCCATCTTGCCTGTCTAGTATTTAATGTTTTTGCTGTCTTGAGATACTATATTCTTTTGGTCAGTCCACACGATGAATGGTTCCTTACCCCCTACCAACCAATGTCTCCACTCCTCAAGAGCCAGCTTTACCGCCAGGAGTTCATGGTCACCTACATCATAATTGTGTTCAGCACTAGACAAACTTCTGGAAAAGAAGGCACATGGCTGAATATGACCTTCGTCAGACTTTTGGCTGAGAATTGCTCCCACTCCGGTGCTAGAAGCATCCACTTCCGTGAGGAATTGCTTGTCAGGATCACGAGACTGAAGAACCAGGGCAGAGGTATAAAAGGTGCCTGAGTCTGGAAAAAGCCTTGTCTGCTTGGTCTTTCCAGGTGAACTTGGTTCTGGAGGAGGTAAGAGCATGGAGGGGAGCAGCGACCTAGCTGTAGTTACAAATGAATCATCTGTAGAAATTAGCAAATCTCAGAACCCTTTGTAACTGTTTCCTGTCAGAGGGTGTTGGCGATTCAGAAACAGCCCGGACTTTGCTTTATTGTGTCTCCCAATCAAATATCCATGGATCCGTCCAGAGGAAGGACATAGTGGACACATGAAACTTACATTAATCTGCCTTTACGAATAACTGATTTTGGAGACATGTTTATAGCTTGTCAGGTTTTTGGAGTAAACAATGATGTCATCAAGGTAGACGAAAATTAATTGACCCATCATGTACCTTAAACCTCATTCACTAGGTTCTGAAAAACTGCAGGTGGATTAGTCAGTCCAAAAGGCATGACTAAATATTCATAGTGTCTGGTCAGGGTGTTGAAGGCAGTCTTTCTTTCAGCCCCCTCTCGAATACGGACCAGATAATAAGCATTTCGAATATACAGTTAGTGAAGATCTTCGCCCCCTGAATCTGATCAAAGGCAGTCTTCATGAGTGGTAATGGGTACCGGTTCTTAACAGTAATATTGTTGAGTCCCCTATAATCGATACAGGGTCTGAGGGAACCATCTTTCTTGCCACAAAAAGGAATCCTGCCCCAGCAGGAGAGGTCAAAGGGCGTATAATTGCAGCCTTGAGGGACTCATTAATATGTTTCTTCATAGCCAGAGACTCTGGCAGAGTTGGAGAGTACAGAAAGCCTTTAGGGGATGTAGTACCAAGAAGCAGATCGATTCCACAATCAAATGGACGATGATTGTACAAGCAGTGGTCTTGGATTTATTGAACATCTCCTTTAGGTCATGATAATCAGAAAGAACTTTGGACAGATTAGGGTAAACCTCCTCTTTATCCTTCTCAGGACTGGGGAATGAGTGAGGTGCAAATAAGCAGGTCTCTGAGCAGGAAGGAGCCCAACCCAGAACTTCAACCCTTCAATTTGGGGATTGTGTTTCTTAAGCCATGTGATAAGAACCTGTGGTGACTGGATTATCATAAATTAAATTTCCTCACTGTGATTACCTCCAATAGTCAGGCTTATCCTCTCAGTGACGAGGTGGGAGTGGTTGAGATGGTGTCCATCCAGTGCTAGAATGCCATGTGGAGAAGGGCCCGGGATGAGTTTGACACCCAAAATGTTCCCTCACCTATGGAAATACAACTGTCAATATCTTTATGCAGCATATACAAAAAAAAATTTGCCAAAGAAAGAATTTGTTTCAAAAATGAATAATGTTCCAGCTGTAAATCCCAAAACAAGATAAAACCATGATCATTACTTAAATAAAGTTATTTTATAATCTCTGTTGAAGAGTCTGATCAGTCTTAAATTATTGAGGTTTACTTTATCTTTTTATGATATAGCTATCAATATAATGGAACTCTGCTTTATTGTCGCATTAGTTGATTTTGGATAAGTCTCTTGCAATCTTTAGCTCCAATAAACAACATTTTCAATTTACATTACAAAATTGCGTTAAGCAAAAACATTTGTTATCCTAGAAGAGTTTTTTTTAATTTTTTGTTATACAAGAGCTCTGTGAATCTTAATAGAATTTGAAATATAGACACAAAATTTGGTCTCAAGAGAGCAGTAATACAACAGAGTAGATCCACTGTGAAATACCAAAGAAGAAAGTTGAATTTGTTGAGCGGTTCCAACTACAAAAACTGACCACCAGGTATACCTATTGCTATAGACAGCAACATCTATTGATTGTATTGCTTGCAAATACTACATTCAGATGAATTAAATTAAAATGCTACACCTTTTGGCAGAAAAGACTAAACACAATGATGTAATTTAAAAGAAAAATAAATAAACAACCAGCTGAATATTTTAGCCAAAAATATTTAGTCAAGCATAAAAATATGCTCACTAAAAGCTAAGTATTCCAGTAAACATTGACTTTGTCATGGTTTTTAGGTGAATGGCCCACATGCAGAGCTCAGTCGGGAGGCAGAGAGCAGTTTAAGGCGTTTATTAAATACACATTAGTGTTAAGGTGGATCAGAGGAGGAACCACAATGTAGAACACCAGACTGTGACGCAAGACGGAGTTGGTTAGTTATGTGGGCGAGAGAACGGAGGGTTAGGCAGAGCTAAATGCTAGGGGAAGATTGCGGGGTGATGGAGTGCTTACCACCGAGTTCGGAAACCTGCCCGGGGGGAGTGGAGCAGAGAGGTGGACTCAGCGGGTGACTTTCTGAGGCAGCAGTTGCTTTCTGATGACAGAGTGGCATATAGGTAGGGCAGAGGATTGTAGTGGGGTCCGAGCAGCACTGATGATGGAGCAATGGTCAGTGGACAGCTGGAGGAACCAGGGGATATCCAGTGAGGTAGTCAGCCTGGCTTAGTAACACCAAGGGAGCCTCAGAACGGAATCCAAGTTGAGAGAGAATGGAGACGATACCTGAGCACGAGGGGGCGTCTGGAACGTGATCCAGGTCGAGGAGAGCCGAGACGCTTCCCTTGGGTCTTACTCTAAGCACAAGGGAGTGCTTGGAGTGGGAGGCAACCTGCATGAGGCAACCTGAGACACAAGAGACAGGTAATTAGTGCCGATCACACGAGAGCTGTCCGGAGACAAGTGGCCAACTGAGGCGTACCAATCAAGGTTAACACTCTGGCATCCTCCAGCTGTGAGCTCACTGCCTAAATACTCCCGCACAGCGCTGCCGAACGAGCCGCCGGTGTGCGCGCCACGCCCACCTGCCAACTACAGTCACCTGTGGAGAAAGGAGAGAGGAGAAAAAAGGCAAGCCGGCAGAATGCTGCTCGGCGCTGCCCGCCAAGTCCTGCAGACTTTTTTTGAGTTACTAAGTGAGGTGTGAAAAATGCTGTTGTCTCTTTTTTAGATTTTTTTTTCTAGCAAATGTTTCTTGGGTTTATATTAAAGGAATTCATATAGTACATCCAGAATAAACATTTCATTACATTACTGTAGTTTTTTTTAAATATAAACCTAGATGAAAAGGCACATGCAGAGTCCTGAATTGAATTGATAAAGGTAAGGCGATGACAAGTAGGCCTTGGAAATTTAAAAAACACTCTTTGCAAATCATAAATTGTCAAAAATACCAGTTGAAACATACAAAAAGCTGTTCATCCTGTTGATCTAGACCCCTTGGCAATTAATATTTAGTCCACATTTATGAACCTTAATTTTAGGATTGACGGGGATTTTAAACTTGATTGTCAAAAAAGGGCCTCAGTTAAGTCATTTATATCATTTAAGGAACAAAGCAAAAAGGTAAAACCTATTCTTTCAAGGCATCAATTGGAAACACTACTCCAACCCTGTGTTTCATCATTGCTGTATTAGTGTAATTCACTTTATCTCTGAATCGGTCAGTCTTCACTTAAACATCTGCATCTGATTCAAACACCTTTTAATGGAAAAACATAAAAGAGAGCACATTACCCCATCCTGGCTTTGCTTCAATGATTGCCTGTTTATTTTAGAGTTCACTTTAAATAACTTCTGCGACCCTCATGGGGTCACCCTTCGCGACCCCATGAGGGATAAAGCGAGTAAGAAAATGGACGGCTGTATGGATGGACTTTAAAGAACTTCTGTTTGTTTTTAAGGTTTTAAACAGCTTTGTCCACCTTACTTAACTAAGCTTCTCCTTTACCTTTACACCCCCGCTCGGTCACTCATGTCTCCTGACCAACTGATCATGGCCATTCACAGTTCTGAGCAGAAGCTTAAAGGGGACAGGGCCTTCTATATTCGGGCCCCAAAGTTGTAGAACGACTTACCTTCATACATTCGACAAGCCCCTTCACTATCCAGTTTTTACTCGTTGGCCTTCAATTTTAATATTGTTGAGTGTTTAGTAGTGATGGGTTGATGAGGCGTCATGAAGCGTTTCGACCCATTGCCAAACTGTATTGATACTGTGCCGATACTGTGTCACTGAATACTGACACCTGCTGGACCTTAAAAATCACTACAGGCAACCTAGTTGACAGAGTTAACTGACACTGATTTGATGACCCAGTATACACAATAATACAATTTAAGTCATTGTATGTTGCATTTTATTATTTTATATTTTCATTTGAATTTGAAATATCTTTGATTTTTTTTTTTAGATACAGCCAATAAATAATGTGAACCTGTATCATAAAGTAATAACCTCTAAGTAAACCTGTTGTGAATTAGGACGGTTGTGGACTGGCATTTTTTTTTTTTACAAATTTTTATTCAAAAAAAAAGCTGTTTCAACGTTTTGATATTGAGTCTGTTGCGCTTTTTTGATATCAATTCTCCAGCTGTAGAAAACAGCCGCTCACACGGCACAGATGATGCTGGAGTGCAGAGAAATTGTAATGAAAGATGGAAGAGGTTTGGACAGACTCTTTTGGTTTTTCCAGTATATCACAGGATCCTGGGACCCTCTGCCAAGTATCTGTGCACCTCCTGGAAGGCATCATCTGTGGCACAATGAGGGAACGCTCAGTTCTGAACAATTTCTTTGTGCTGCTCTTAATTTTTATGCCAACGGCAGCTTTTTAATAACGTAGGAGACGCAGAAAATCTTTCTAAGACAACTGTATGTTGTGCTGTCAGAAATGTTACTCAGTTATAGCTTAAAGATGTTCCAGAATGAAAGCGGTAATTTATTCTGTATCAAATCTTGGCAGTTCCAGCTCTAATTTTCCATTCTATGTTGTTAATATAAAGTGAGGTAGGCACAATTAAACACCTACAAGACAATCAGTGTCAACTTATTTTTAGAAGGATTGGTGAACAATGGCAAAAAGATGAACATATCAGTTATTTCAATAACACACACCATCCCATCATTAATTGCATGTGTTGAATATAGCCAATTAATGCTTTAGTTGACTGCACTTCATCATGATTTGCTGCCATGTCCTTTCAATGCCTTTTAGTAATCAATGCCCCCCCCCCACATACACACACATATACTCCCCCTTTTGTGTTGAACGAGTAAAGTGTGAGAAAACAGCTTTAATTCTTCATCACAAGACTTTCATATTGCGCATGCATTGACTTTTTCAACAATTCTCCCTTGCGGTTTTCAGCAGCAAGGGCATTGTTTCTTATATTGTCCATATGCCTTCTTTAAAGATTTCTAATTCTTATCGTAGGGCATGCACACTTCCAAGCTTATTCCCTGCCGTTGCCATGGTGAATCACGTTATTTGCGTTCCATTGATCGGACTTTTTTCATGCTCATACTCACGTTCAACTCATGGTTGATCGGACGCTCTTGTGCTTAGTTACCTGACTGATATCATCTGTTCTGAAACCAGAAACGCTGAGCATGACAGAGTGATGTAGAACTACTCAGAGTAGCAGCTTTCTACTCAGTGTAAATCAGCCGTTTGAAACGAGGCTCAGAACAAAGATGCACAGAGCAACCTGCACAACCATAAAGGCGTCTGCCCAACCCATCAGTCAGTGGTGCGCTCCGATCAGCACCTGGCGTTCACAGAGCCGGGCCGTGGTATACAATCTCACCAGAGTTGCAAAATGGTAAAAAAAAAAAAAAAAAAAAACTTGGTTTATTATTATTTTGTTTACAGTTCAGCTTGGATTTTATTTACTGTGCAGCATAGCTTTGCTGTGCGCGCTGAATCCAGATGCTGTGTGGGAATGCACACGTGCGCAGCTTAGAGGGAACACTGCTTATAAACACAGTTTGGCGCATCAGTCAGTTCGAAACAGTTCCTGTATCGGTCACTTGACTTTGCCATTGCGATACGCAATTCGACACGCATCGACACAGGTTTTGCTCTGTGAGCTCGACACATGTGCCGATGCATCGGTGTTGCCGTATGGAGCGATATTTGTGCCTTCTGCTTGAGCGCACAGGAACCAATCCGAGCACGCAGTGAGACAACACGCGCGGGCTCAAAACTGGTCTGGCGCACACTCAACTCTGAAAAACTCTTCTCAACCCACTGTCCTTCTCGCGCTCAGTTCCATCTCTGCTCGCGCACTCGACCTTTTCCTTCCACGCTCAACACCAGCTGGGCTCGCATGGCTGTTTCTGCGCTCACGACTTCAAAAACTGTTCACCTCACCAGCCAATCACAGACTGGTTTCTTTTCATCCAATCAGAGTATGGGTTGCAAATACTGCATTCAAATGGATTAAATCAAAATGATGCAGCTTTTGGCAGAAATTATTGAAATAATATTCAATATTAATGCTGGAATAAGGGTCATAGAACGACAGCGGAGCGAAACAAACAGGTCTTATGCCTTAGAACAAGCTCCCTTTGAATGTCCGCAACCGGATGTAACCAGAAGCTAAATAGCATTTTGGCTAGCAGATTTTCGGCGCTAAGCTTCGGCTATTATTTTAGTCATAATGAGTGGGCCGGATAACATAAACATTAATATGCCATCAATGTGTAAATCCCTTGTGAAGATAACATTTGTTATAACCATAAAAACACACTCGGCAATGACATAGTATGCTAGCAATGAGCTACCTCCGTTAGTGGTCGGGATCAGCAGCTCCGAGGCCCTATAGCGTCTCTGTCCCGTTTAAAGTCAACTCCCCAGCATGCAGCAGGCAATTTCAGCAGATTTTCCCCTCAGCATGGGAAAGTGGGTCCTTTGCCGGCTTTTCAGCTCCATCTGGAGTCTGCTTTCCTGTAAAGGCTGAGGAGAAATAAACAAAGCTGTTTTGGCATGGAGGCATCCTTTCCTCCAGCGTTTTACGCTGAAGTTAAGACAGAAGACTTAACTTTGATTTGCCCGGTCATGTTCCCAGAGCGAAGAGAGATTTCTCCCAGGTGCTGGCTTGTGCGTCTTTCAGGCCCTGGCAGGGCCCATCGTTGTTCAGGCCAGTCTCCATCTCCTCCTTTTGTCTCAGGGAGGAAGGAATGGTCAAGAAGGAGTAGCTTTGTCCTGGAGTGTCTAGGAAGAAGTGGTCTGAGAGAAGTGAGAGTCTGAGGTGGCTTGCAGAGGTGGCTAGTTAGCCACCTGGCAGCCCCAGGGAGGAGGAGCTGACACTACTGCATTTTGATTCTTGACGAGCGATTCCTAACTGTCCGTCCGTCCGTCCGTCCGTTGTCTTCCGCTTATCCGGGGTCGGGTCGCGGGGGTAGCAGCTTCAGTAGGGAGGCCCAGACGTCCCTCTCCCCAGCCACTTGGGCCAGCTCCTCAGGAGGAATCCCAAGGCGTTCCCAGGCCAGCCGGGAGACATAGTCCCTCCAGCGTGTCCTGGGTCTTCCCCTGGGCCTCCTCCCGGTGGGACGTGCCCGGAACACCTCTCCAGGGAGGCGTCCAGGAGGCATCCTGACCAGATGCCCGAGCCACCTCAACTGGCTCCTCTCGACGTGGAGGAGCAGCGGCTCTACTCTGAGTCCTCCCCGGATGACTGAGCTCCTCACCCTATCTCTAAGGGAGAGCCCAGACACACTACGGAGAAAACTCATTTCAGCCGCTTGTATCCGGGATCTCGTTCTTTCGGTCACGACCCAAAGCTCGTGACCATAGATGAGGGTAGGAACGTAGATCGACCGGTAAATCGAGAGCTTCGCCTTTTGGCTCAGCTCTCTCTTCACCACAACGGATCGGTACAGCGCCCGCTTCACAGCAGACGCTGCACCAATCCGCCTGTCGATCTCCCGCTCCATCTTCCCCTCATTCGTGAACAAGACCCCAAGATACTTGAACTCCTCCACTAGGGGCAGGACATCCTCCCCAACCCGGAGAAGGCACTCTACCCTTTTCCGGTTCAAGACCATGGTCTCGGATTTGGAGGCACTGATTTTCATCCCGGCCGCTTCGCACTCGGCTGCGAACCGCTCCAGTGAGAGCTGTAGATCACGCCCTGATGAAGCCAATAGGACCACGTCATCCGCGAATAGCAGAGACGCAATCCTAAGGCCACCAAAGCGGATCCCCTCAACACCTTGGCTGCGCCTAGAAATTCTGTCCATAAAAGTTATGAACAGAATCGGTGACAAAGGGCAGCCTTGGCGGAGTCCAACTCTCACCGGAAACGAGTCCGACTTACTGCCGGCAATGCGGACCAGACTCTGACACCGGTCGTACAGAGACCTGACAGCCCTTATTAAAGGGTCCGGTACTCCATACTCCCGGAGTACCCCCCACAGGATCCCCCGGGGGACACGGTCGAATGCCTTCTCCAGATCCACAAAGCACATGTAGACTGGTTGGGCAAACTCCCATGCCCCCTCAAGAATCCTGCTGAGGGTGTAGAGCTGGTCCAGTGTTCCACGGCCAGGACGAAAACCACACTGCTCTTCCTGAATCCGAGATTCGACTATCCGACGAACCCTCCTTTCCAGAACCCCTGAATAGACCTTACCAGGGAGGCTTAAGAGTGTGATTCCTCTGTAGTTGGAACACACCCTCCGGTCCCCCTTTTTAAATAGGGGGACCACCACCCCAGTCTGCCAATCCAGGGGAACTGCCCCCGATGTCCACGCAATGTTGCAGAGCCGCGTTAACCAACACAGCCCCACAACATCCAGAGCCTTAAGGTACTCAGGGCGAATCTCATCCACCCCCGGAGCCTTGCCACCGAGGAGCTTTTTAACAACCTCGGCAACCTCAGCACCAGAGATGGGAGAACCCGACCCAGAGTCCTCAGGCTCTGCTTCCTCAATGGAAGACGTGTCGGTGGGATTAAGGAGGTCTTCAAAGTATTCCGCCCACCGACGCACGACGTCCCGAGTCGAGGTCAGCAGCACACCACCCCCACTGTAAACAGTGTTGGTACTGCACTGCTTCCCCCTCCTGAGACGCCGGATGGTGGACCAGAATCGCTTCGAAGCCGTACGGAAGTCTTTCTCCATGGCCTCTCCGAACTCTTCCCACGCCCGAGTTTTTGCCTCGGCGACCAGCCGAGCCGCCTGCCGCTTCGACTGCCGGTACACATCAGCTGCTTCCGGACTCCCACAGGCCAAAAAAGCCCGGTAGGACTCCTTCTTCAGCTTGACGGCTTCCCTCACCGCTGGTGTCCACCAGCGGGTTCGAGGGTTGCCGCCACGACATGCACCGACAACCTTGCGGCCACAGCTCCGACTAGCCGCCTCAGCAATAGAGGCGTGGAACATGGTCCATTCAGACTCAATGTCCCCCGCCTCCCTCGGGACGTGTTTAAAGTTCTCCCGGAGGTGGGAGTTAAAGCTCCGCCTCACAGGGGACTCCGCCAGACGTTCCCAGCAAACCCTCACAGTACGTTTGGGCCTGCCCGGTCGGACCGGCTTCCTCCCCCGCCATCAGAGCCAACTCACCACCAGGTAGTGGTCGGTGGAGAGCTCCGCCCCTCTCTTCACCCGAGTGTCCAAGACATGCGGCCGCAGGTCAGATGAAACGACAACAAAGTCGATCATTGAACTGCGACCTAGGGTGTCCTGGTGCCAAGAGCACATATGGACACCCTTATGCTTGAACATGGTGTTTGTGATGGACAATCCATGACGAGCACAGAAGTCCAACAACAAAACACCACTCGAGTTCAGATCAGGTGGGCCATTCCTCCCAACCACGCCCCTCCAGGTCCCACTGTCATTGCCCACGTGAGCGTTGAAGTCCCCCAGCAAAACGAGGGAGTCCCCAGGAGGGGCACTCTCCAGTACCCCTTCCAAGGACTCCAAAAAGGGTGGGTAATCTGAACTGCTGTTTGGCGCATAAGCGCAAACAACAGTCAGAACCCGTCCCCCCACACGGATGCGGAGGGAGGCCACCCTCTCGTTCACCGGGGAAAACCCCAACGTGCAGGCACCGAGATGGGGGGCAACAAGTATGCCAACCCCAGCTCGGCGCCTCTCACCATGGGCAACTCCAGAGTGGAAGAATGTCCAGCCCCTCTCAAGGAGACTGGTTCCGGAGCCAGAGCGGTGCGTCGAGGTGAGTCCGACTATCTCTAGTCGGAACCTCTCAACCTCGCGCACAAGCTCAGGCTCCTTCCCCACCAGAGAGGTGACATTCCACGTCCCAAGAGCCAGCTTCTGCAGCCGAGGATCGGAACGCCAAGGTCCCCGCCCTCCAGGGCGGATTCCTAACTGACGATTCAATTTTTCTAAGCTTCATCATCATGACAAATTTCTTAATTCTTTCTAATTGGTTAATTGTGCTACATTGATTAGGAGGAACATATTTGTGATTTTTTGTTTGTTTGCTTCTTATTTCAACCAATCACAGCTCTTAAAAGACAGCTTCAACACCTCGCAACGAGGTCAACCACACACCTTCACTAAGATAAAAAATTCTATCTTCTCCTTAAATTAGTTGCCAATAACAGAAGGGGAATATTTTCTTAACTTGTACCGTTTTGTCTGTTTGGTGAGAAAGCTTTTGGTTCTTGGGTTGTATGGAATCATTAATGTGTAGAAGCAGGTTGGAGATGAAAAGTTGAATAATTTGTCTGATTCTGTTTTCAGGGAGAAGCTGCTGGAAGTGTCTAGCATGGTGTTGTGGTAATGAGTCTGATTCCACAGACTGCAAAGGTCAGTGTAATTAATTTGAAAAGAGTGTAAGTACCTTTATGTAATGTTATTGCTTTTAAAGTGGTTGTTACCCTCACAGTGGATGGCATCAGTCATGAGGTAGTGTTCAGCCTCAAAAGGCTCCTGTTTGGGTGCCTAAAAGCAGCATCGGCATGAAGAAAGAAACTTTACAACAGACAGACACAAGCAACTTAGCAAAAATCAGCAATTTACAAGGAAAGAAAAAAATTGAGGAAGAAAGAAAAAGATCCGGTAACCATTAAATGGTTTAGCAACTGAGTTAAATGTAAAACAAAAAACATAAAAAGCAAAAGATGTTTTTTATACAACATTTTTGCCCATTTCAATATCATTCTGAGCCTGATATTAACAAGGGATCTTAGGTCCTCCTGCACACTGAACTTTGTTTAAAACTGATAATAAAAACTGGAAATGATCCAACTCATTTATCTGAAGTGAAAGATATAAATTAAAAACTCGGGTTAAGGTTTTGTTTCACATAGCAATTACCTCCCCTCACCCAGGTCAATTGTTGTTTGTGATTCTATTTGTATATGGACATTTGGCAAGAAGTAGAAGAATAGTATACAGTTGAAGAAAAGTTATAACACAAATCATCACCCGAATCAAATGTCGGCTTCACACTGCCTACGTTTCATGTTTGCTACATAATTCATTTCAAAATGTTGCATACGACAAACCAAACCATGGAAGAAGATTTTCCTCTGCTCCCTGTCACACCCTGTGCCTCTCCTGCCATTAAACTAAAAAACATTGTGGATACGTGCAACGCAATGTTAAAAACACAAACAAGAATGAATATTTATTTCATATTTGGTTTTACAAGTAAAAAGTAATAAAATCAGTTAAAAATAAGTTCATAAATACAGTCTTAAACATATGTAAAAAGTGTTAAAAATATTTACCACTGTCTAATGCACCTTTTAGCCTCTGTTTCTGTGATGGCCTGAACAACCAATAGTTGGAATAGTATGATTCACATCAGCCATTGAGGTTCATTGTCCCCCTCCTCCTACTGTGGTGGAGAAATTTGCTCAGATAAAATCAGACACAGATGCAGCTTGAGAGCGGCCACTGCCACAGAGATCCTGCTAGGCTTGTGTAGAACAGGGGCACAGCTTGAGGGCGACCTGTGGGGCGGAGATTCTGCTCAGATTGCACATGGCTTGAGAGCGACCTAGGGCACTGGTTGTTTCTGCTGTTAGCCTTGAAATCTTGAAAAACATCTGGAGAAACTTGGAAATTGCAAGCTTCTGTTGTAAGCCGTTTGGAACTTGGTAATCATTTATCTAGCCTTTTGTAGCATTGTTTACATTATTCAACCCGAAGTGCAGAGAGGAGCAGATAACTTTTCCAAAAACTGGATGGCCAGACTCAGCCCGAAGGACTGGATGAACTGGTAGATTGTGACCCGATTGGTCCCTATAAATGAGACACTGAATGTCTATTTGGAGGACAAAAAAGGACTGGGTTTCTATTTTTTCATAAAAATCATATTGTTATACATTCAAACTTGGATCCATGTGTTGTGCAATTATACACTGTTTGAAGTTATTTAATGTTAACTAACTCTGTTAAGTATTTTCTGGTAATAATCAGCTCTTAAGCTGATATCAGGACAAAGGTTGAAAGGGATGAATTTGAGCACTAGCGATCTTTTGACAGCAAACTCTGCACACACATAGAATAAAGGAGTGACAACTTCTCTTCAAGTTCAAGAATTTATTAACAGAAATTAAAACGAACATCCAACTCACATCACTAAAATTTGGCTCTCTTCCTTTTCGATCTTCTTAAAAAGATTGCGTTGGTAATGTGCTGGCTCCGGTTGGAGAATAACGTAAAGAACGCAAGATACGCTGCAGCATTACGATCCATGTTTACTTCCGCAAACAATGAGCATGCATGCTACGTATGACGTCATCACGTCCTCTACTGCGCATGTGTGACACTTAGGCATATGAATGCAGTTCACACAGGAGATCACATACAAGTCACATATATTTGGAAATGTGAACGGACACGCAAAAAAATCCGATTTCACAAAAAAATTGGAATTGAGCATCAAGGCCTGCAGTGTGAACGTAACCCAAAAGGACATGGAATGGAGTTAAAATAGCTTAACTAATTTGGCATGTGTTCTAATCCATTCACAATGACAAATAATGTTTTCATCAAAAACATTATTTGATGAAATAAAATTTTGTTTAAGTTAAAGAACCAAAGTTCATCTTAAAGAATGTGAATTGAGGTTAAATTAGCTTCACTAATTCAGAACAACATTTGGTATGTGTTTCAACCCATTCACAATGCAAATCCCAAGTTACACAAAACATTATTTGAGAAAATAACATTTTAAAGAATGATTTCCTCAGTAAAATGATTACTTTAAGGAAGCTCCATTTTATCATGTGATTATACCTCCGGGAGGTAGGGGTCGCTGTAGCGATGGGGTCGCTAAACTAGGTTACTCCTAAAGTTAAACAAAACGCCTTTAAATCGACATTAATACTCAATATTAATGCGGGAATAAAGCTCATAGCACTATCGAACGGCAGCGGAGCGAAACAATGTCCGCAATTGGATGTAACCAGAAGCTAAATAGCATTTTGGCTAGTGGATTTTCAGCGCTAACAAATAAAAGCTTCGGCTTTTATTTTAGTCATAATGAGTGGGGCGGATAACATAAACATTAATATCGCATCAATGTATGAATCCCTTGAGGAGATAACGTTTGTTATAACCATAAAAACACACTCGGCAATGACATGGTATGCTAGCAATGAGCTACCTCCGTTAGTGGTCGGGATCTGCAGCTCCGAGGCCCTATAGCGTCTCTGTCCCGTTTAAAGTCAACTCCCCAGCATGCAGCAGGCAATTTCAGCAGATTTTCCCCTCAGGATGGGAAAGTGGGTCCTTTGCTGGCTTTTCAGCTCCATCTGGAGTCTGCTTTCCTGTAAAGGCTGAGGAGAAATAAACAAAGCTGTTTTGGCATGGAGGCATCCTTTCCTCCAGCGTTTTACGCTGAAGTTAAGACAGAAGACTTAACTTTGATTTGCCCGGTCATGTTCCCAGAGTGAAGAGAGATTTCTCCCAGGTGCTGGCAGTACTGTTCCATTTAGCTTGTAGGAATAGACTAGATCTCTGCTAGGAGTGCTCTGACCTTTTTCTGTGGGGGGAATGCTTTGGTTTAACAGCAGGCACCCTGCTGAGAGGCAGCTCCTTTTTGGCTGTGGGGAAATTATTTTGCTTAAAATGCATTTTGATTCCTTTCCCATGTCACTCTGGATTTAGCCATGGTGTGATGGCATAACACATGATATTCCAATCCGTAAATCCTACTGTTTTTCATGACCTGTGTGTACATTTCTCTGTTGTTACACTCACCTAGGGTCCCACAGATCTAGAGTTTTCTGATCAGGCCCAACATCCCTTATAAGTGTATAATATTGGTGATAGATCATTGAAGTAACCCCTCTAGTGAGTTACACACCTAAATATCTACTGTCCTCTTCCAACTCTCCTCATTTACCAAGCTTATCAACTCAAGGTCAGATACTTAGGTCAGATAAAACTCCATAATGATCTCCAAAATTAAAAGGGCTGTTTAAGAGAACACTAAACATATTACATCAGTCGAAGAGTCTTTTGATGTCACCTGTGGTAAGATGGCGCAGCGGTTAGCACACTTGCCTCAAAGCAAGAAGCTCCCGGGCTCTGTATGGAGTTTGCATGTTCTCCCCGTTTTGATCCGTATAGTTTTCCTCTGGGAACTCCGCCTTCCCCTCCCACTAAAGACATGCTGGTCAGGTTGGTCATTAGTGGCGGCTCGCTCAGTCGCAGCAGCTAACCCTCCATCTGAGTTACAAAATTTAGTTGTATTTAAAATGATGAATAAAGCACCTTATCCATTTCAAGTGCTCACACCATTGAAATCTGAAACAGTACGGCATGGCCAATAAGGAGAAGCAAGATGTCCGACAAGAAGTTATGCAGATGTAGAAGTCTGTTTTACCAGAGGGGAAGGATAAAGTACCAGATGTTGTTCATACGATCCACCACCTTAGTCCTACGAAATCCAGCACCAACAAACACAGAAGAATCATCATGTAATTTACATCCATGAAAGTTTTACCTGTATATTTTAAGCTCCAACAATATTACCGTCAGTGTTTCTTAAAGTGGAAAATATATATATTTCTTACGTCTTTTAAGCATTATGCAAATATTTTTCATGGCTTTCTTCAGTAATAATAACATATTCATCCATCCTCTTCCGCTTATCCAAAGTCGGGTAGTGGGGGTAGCAGCTTCAGTAGGGAGGCCCAGACGTCCCTCTCCCCAGCCACTAGGGCCAGCTCCTCTGGGGGAATCCCAAGGCGTTCCCAGGCCAGCCGAGAGACATAGTCCCTCCAGCGTGTCCTGGGTCTCCCTCTGGGTCTCCTCCCAGTGGGACGTGTCCGGAACACCTCACCAGGGAGGCGTCCAGGAGGCATCCTAACCAGATGAGCTCCTCATCCTATCTCTAAGGGAGAGCCCAGACACACTACGGAGAAAACTTATTTCGGCTGCTTGTATCCGGGATCTTGTTCTTTCGGTCATGACCCAAAGCTCATGACCATAGATGAGGGTAGGAACGTAGATCCAATGATATGTGTCCTGTCTGTGAGTGTAGCTCTAAGAATCACTTTCTTAACATCAAAGCTTTCCTCTTTTTAGCTTTCTCTTTAATCCATGCTCTTGACACTCATGGACCAATTAAAATGTGTTTCATTTCTGCTTTGCCTGTGTTCCATTAACAAAACATGTTCTTTGCTTGTCACACTGCATTAGCCACTCCGGGGCCGGTTTTATATCACACTGGTTGAGCTGACCAGTTTGATATGGAAGTGGGGCCCAAAACGACAGCGTAGTCCAATTACTCTGTCCTTCCAACAGAGACTGATAGTCGCCCTCTCAGAGAGAGCTGTGTACACAGAGGGGCGGAGTGACATAACACTCTTTGGACAAATATTTAATGCATCTTATATTCTGGTGCGGCTTATGTGTGGGCAAAGACAGACAAAGACACATTAATTCACAGTGCACCTTATAGTCCGAAACATGTGGTAACTCTGAAAGAGCAGCAGAAATTCACATCTTCATTGGGACAATTTGGTGACAGGTAAACAATTACTTATACACTGCACAAATCTAAGTTTTACATCCATCCATCCATTTTCTGACACGGTTATCCCTGTTGGTGTCCTGAGGGCTGCTGGTGCTTATCTCCAGCTGTCAATGAGCAAGAGGCGGGGTACACCCTGGACAGGTCGCCAGTCTATCACAGGGCAACACAGAGACAAACAACCATTCTCGCACACACTCACACCTAAGGAGAATTTAGAGAGGCTAATTAACCTAACAGTCATGTTTTTGGACTGTGAGAGGAAGCCAAATTACCGGAGAGAACCCACGCATGCACAGGGAGAGAATGCAAACTTTAACCAAGGCCCTTCTTGCTGCATGGCAACAGTGTAACCCACTGGGCCACTGTGCAGCCCTAAGCTTTACATTAAAATTACAATATGAACCACATGAGCACTAAATGTAGACTTTATTTTGTTAAAACAAGACAAAATAAGTATAATTCAAAGCATTTATTTAGAAATCTATTTCACAGTTAGTGTTGAACGTGATCAGCTTTAGGAGACACTGACATTACTTCAACCCTCATGGCGTTAACATAGAAACGAATCCCTAAAAACATGAAGAAGTGATAAGTCTTACTTAAGATTTCAGTTAGATTATCTGTACTATATAGGTCCCCAAGAAGGCTTGAAAATAAGTGTATGCTAATATTAAATATCATTACAAATATGTTGGTTTCAGGTAAACTCTAAATCTTAAAGTAAAAGTCCAGAAGAACAGGAACCTGCAGCCTCAAGATACACAGAACAAGTGTGCTATTAATGATGAGCAAATATAGAGAAAAATGAATACATGAACACATAAATGGAGGCGGATATTTATTTGTGTAGTTTTCAGGTCCTGCTTGTGCAAATGTTTTGTCTCTTTATATCAGATTTGTTGCACTAGTTTCTTGCCATGAGCCTTTCTTCTTCAGTTGAATGAACCAGACCATATTTTCTGATTTATTTTAACCAGGTCTGAGAAATTAGGTTTTTACTCATGCAAAAGTTGTTAATATCAGAAGGAGAATGTTTTTTGTTGATATAAATCTTTCAGTTTTTTAAATAACTAAGTTTCTGGGTCTTATAGGGTTGTATGGGATCATCAATCTGGAGGAGGAAGTTTGAGATGTAAATATTTGTTGAATCATTTGTCTCATATGTCTTTCAGATAGAACCTGCCTTAATCCTCTAACAGGATGTAGTGTTAAAGGGTCTGCTTCCTCAATGGAGGTACACACCTATTTTGCCTCAAATTAATGATGATAAATACCATACCTGTTATACTGGAATATTTATGATCTTATATTCATCTTAAGGAAAAGAGTAACAGAGATCCACATATGAATCTTCTATGTGAAGAAAGAAGAGACCCTGCAACCACAACATGTTCTGATTCTGGGGCTGACCAGTGCAAAGCTGGAACAGATGGTAAAGATCAGTCTAATAAATCTAAAAAGACAGCTACAGTACAGTACAGTACAGTGCAGTCTGTAAGTTTCATTGGGTAATATTATGATTGTTATTTATGTGGGTGTTACCTTCACAGCTCCTGGTCGCGTAAAGACAACAGTGGACATCAGATATGAGCCAGTGCCTTGTCCTGAGGAGACTCCAGATGCAGAATCTGGAGACATCAAAAGCAGAAAGGATGAAACTTCACCCAAGACAACAGAGACAAACAACTCAGCAGAAGTCACCGACCTCCAAGAAAAGCTAAACCTTGAGGAAGAAAGACAAAAACAAAGTAAGCATGCTATGTCACTTCAGCAGCTGAATTGAATGGGAAACAAAAAACAATGAAAATTAATTATGTTGATCTAAATACATTTTTGCCAGTTGGAATGTCGTTACCTTGCTCTAAACACCTGATTCAAGTGGTTAAACTACCTCACTAGCTGGCAGTCTAACTCGTTGGGTGATAACAGAGAACCCTCCTATGTTGACTGTAAAAATATGTATTGAATCTATTTGAGGAGGATGATGGCGCAAAATGTGTCAATTTCTTTTTTTATACTTTATGTTTATTTATTTGTTTCATTTTAACATATACAAACATAAAGCGGAGCAAGGAACAAAACAGTCCTCTGGAACGGCTCCGAGCAGTAATAGCATGGTAGGTTGTTGTAGTTTAAGACACATAATTGACTCAATCTTTTCCGTGACCTCTTTCCAATAAGTCTTGATCTTTATGCAGGACCAGAAAATATGGGTATGATTTGCCTCTATGTCTCTGCATCCTCTCCAGCATTTAGAAGCATCTGGGCTTCTATAAGTATGCTGTTTTGGTGTTCTAAAAAAACTTAACAAGTTTTTCCAGCTGAACTCACGTCAGTAGTTCGAGGAGGAGGTTGAAGCTGCAGATTCACACATATTGTCCCACTGAACTTGTGATATTTCGGTATTCAACTCTGCCTGCCATTTTTTCTTAACAATCTGTTGACCTTCCTCTAGATCTCAACAACCCCTGTTTGGAAATTGTGATCTTGCCAGGTTTTGAGTAAGCTTGTGAAACCAATTGAATTATCTCGTTAGACTCTGAGACATAGTCCTTTAATATGTTTGAAAATAAATATTGTCTAAATTGCAAATATCGAAAGAAGTCCCCTTTTTCTAGATCATCTTTTTGTTGTAGTGTGAGGAAACTTGGTAGTGCATTTTTGACCAATATCCTGCAATATGCAGTTATTCCTTTCTGTGACCAGTTTTTAAAACTAGAGTCTAATCGGTTAGGGGTGAAATCTGAGTCGAAAGCGACCCATCTGAAAATTCTTATTTGGTTACCCAAGCTCAATTCCCTAACCACTTCAAACCAGGTCGAGAGGGTAAATGATACAAGGGGGTCTAATTTCTTTTGGCATGCTGCTGCAAGTTTTTGATCCCCAATCAGAGCTTGTATTGGAATGTTTCCACACTTATTTTCTAATTCTTTCCATCCAGCTTCGTGAGTGTGGTCACACCACTGTACTACTGTTTTGAGTTGAGCTGCCAGGTAATAGTCATGAAGATTTGGGAGCGATAAACCCCCTTTTTCTTTCCTAATTGTAAGAGTACTGTATTTAATTCTGGGTTTCCGTCCCTTCCAAATAAAACGAGACATCAATTTCTCCCACTCACAAAACTGAGAACGAGGAATTCTGACAGGCAGCAAGATAAATAGGTACAATAAATATCTTAATTACTTCAATTCTTGAATTAAAGTCGAATATAGATTCAGACCACTGTGTGAGGTCAGGCGAATGGTATATTTCTTCAAATATACCATTCGCCTGGGAAACCATCAGTACCGGGTGATTTTTGTAGGAGGGTGAACAAAATATGCATGCCACTAGTTAACTAGTAAGGCCCACAACACCCTCACTAGTAAACTAGTGGGCATTTTGGCCTTTACATTTTAACAAGTGAGCGTTTTGGCATCTCACTAGTTAACTAGTGGGGCTGCAATGGCCTTCACTAGTTAACTAGTGGGCATTTTGGGGCACACTAGTAAACTAGTGACACTTTTTGCACCTCACTAGTTAACTAATCGAATGGAATTTGCCATGACTAGTTTACTAGTGGGTGTTTTGGTTCACACTAGTAAACTAGTGACACTTTTTAGACCTCACTAGTTAACTAGTGGGCATTTGTGTCTTCACTAGTTAACTAGTGAGCAGTTCTGCCTTCACTAGTTTACATGTAAGTGTCCAACTGAAGCCACTAGTTTACTACCTAGAGTACCTTTGGCCAGCATGTTAACTTGTGTGCCACATGCAAATGTTGTGGGTGGGATTTCGTGAAAGTCTGCACTGTGATTGGTCTTCATGTTCTATTTGGACATTGAAAGCCAATAGAAAGCCTCAATTTCCAGGATTCTCCGCCTCCTAATTTGAATTCTGCGCCACTAGTTGACTAGTGTGAATTTTGTCTTGAACTAGTTTACTAGTATACATTTACGACCTAACTAGTTAACTAGTTTGGACAAAGGATGCATTAACTAGTTAACTAGTGAGACTACTGCCATCACCTAGCTAGCTAGAAAGCTATTTATGGTTCACTAGTTAACTAGTGACATTGACCTACTGCAACTAGTTAACTAGTGAGGTGTTTTGCCTTCACTAGTAAACATGTGCACATTTTTGGCAGTCACTAGTTAACTAGTGAGACCCAAAAGCCGTCAACTAACTGACTGGTATGCATTTTGGCCTTTACTAGTTAACTAGTGGGCATTTCTGGCTCTCACTAGTTAGCTAGTGAAGCTCAAATGTGTTCACTAGTTAACTAGTGGGCATGTATGCTGTCACTAGTTAACTAGTGTGCACAAACATGGCTCACTAGTTAACTAGTTGACAAAAATGGCCTGATATCAAGATATCAGAATAAATGCTCAAGCGGCTGGCCAAATTACATAGAAGTTAACAAGTGGGAATTTGCCATTCAGTAGTCAGCTAGTAAACATTTTTGTACCTTACTAGTTGACTAGTAATATATAGAAGTCTTTAAACTAGTTAACTAGTGGACATTGCAATGTCCACTAGTTAACTAGTGAACATGCAGAGCATTACTAGTTAACTAGTAAGATATGAAACATATGAACTAGCTAATTAGAGAGAATTTGGGCCTTACTAGTTAACTAGTGGGCATTTTGGCTGTCACTAGTTAACTAGTTCACACAGAAATGGCTCACTAGTTAACTAGTGGGCAGAAATGGCTTGCATGTACATGACAATTATGCCTGATATCAAGATATCAGAATAAATGCTCAATCGGCTTTCCATAGATCGCTGGTCCTGCTCCTCTGTTAACATGAACTGCAGCAAGAATAATTACTGATGGCCACAAGCTGTGAAAGAAGCTGAAACACCTTCAAAGTAGGTGGGGTTTAGACAGAAATCTAGATGGACAGCTGTGAACCAATCATCCACCGCTCAGATGGGCTTTGTTATTTTTATGCGTGAGAAATGCCATGTGTTGCGTGTGAAGTCAGTGAAATGCGTGTGCAAATGTTTTGTCTCTTTATATCAGATTTGTTGCATTAGTTTCTTGCCATGACCCTTTCTTCTTCAGTTGAACGAACCAGGCCATATTTTCTGATGCAATTTTTTACCCAGGCCTGAGAAATTAGGTTTTCACCCATGCAAAAGATGTGAATATCAGAAGGAGAAAATTTGTTTTAAATAAATCTATTAATTTGTTAATTAACTACGTTTCTGTGTTTTATGGGGTTGTATAGGATCATCAATCTGGAGGAGGAAGTTTGAGATGCAAATAATCGTTTCATTTTTCTCATTTGTCTTTCAGAGAGAAGCTGCCTGAATCCTGAAGCGGGTTCTAGTGTTAAAGAGTCTGCTTCCAAAATGGAGGTACACACCTATTTTGCCTCCAATGAATGATGAAAAATACTGTACCTGTTATCATACTGGAAAAAAAAATATTTATGATCTTATATTCATCTTAAGGAAAAGAGTATCAAAGATCCACATATGATTCTTCCCTGTGAAGAAAAAAGAGACCCTGCAACCACAGCATGTGCTGACTCTGGGGCTGACAAGCGTGAAGCTGGAACAGATGGTAAAGATCAGTCTATTCAATTTAAAAAGACAGCTACAGTAAGATGTGCAGTCTGTAAGTTTCTTTGGGTAATATTATGATTGTTAATTATTTGGGTGTTACCTTCACAGCTCCTGGTCTCATAAAGACAACAGTGGACATCAGATATGAGCCACCAGTGCCTTGTCCTGAGGAGACTCCAGAAGGGGAATCTGGAGACATCAAAAGTAGAAAGGATGAAACTTTACTTAAGAGAAAAGACACAAACGGTACAGCAGAAATTGCCGTCATTCAAGGAAAGCAAAATCTTGAGGAAGGACAAAAACAAAGTAAGCATGCTATGTCACCTCAGCAACTGAGGTCAATCTGAAACAAAAAACATTATTCTGAAACAAAAAACATTATATCGAATTTTTTTTTTACCCAAAACCATTTTTGCCAGTTAGAATGTCATCACCTTGCCCTAAACGCCTGAATCAAGTGGTTAAATTACCTCACTAGCAGGTAGTCAAACTCAGTAGTTCAGCTTCTGAGCCAATATTACTGAGACATGTTGAAGCAGAGACACAACTAACCCCTTATGCACACATACACCCCTCTTTTACGTCACATGTAAAAGCCCTTCTAGTCAATTAAGTATTCCCCACAGGCCCTGTGACGCTATGGGATGACAGAGCACCCTCCCCCATTAGCCGTAAGAAATACGGATTAAATCTATTTGTCTATAAATTAACCTCAAACTGGTGAGGAAACCACTTGTGTCTTAGAGTTAATTAATGTTTTTTCTGGGTATTATTTAGTCTTCACGAGTTGAATTTTAATTAACTTAAGAAAATTTAAGACATAACTAAATATTAAATTAAATATTAAACACAATACAGATGTAAAACATAAACATACCTCGTTGGCTGTGTGCTACCAAAGGAATTAGGTTTTTTTCCCTCCTTTTAGCTTCTTTAAACTTCTTTACCTATCGCTCCATTCCCACCTTCTTGTTTTGGCCACTCACCACACGACTCCACCCACTTGTGAGCTTTCCAGCAGCAGATTTTTTCAGGGCCAGCTCAGGTTTCTCCGGCCCTGCTCAGGAGCAGGGTAAAAAAAAATTGACCCAAGAAGAGATTTGAGATGGGCACACTGGTTTTCAGTGATGGGCCAATGGTCAGGAGAAACAAGAAAGTTTTTTTATTCATAATAAATTAAATAAATATGGTTATTGATAATATATTTAAAAATTATACATCCAAAAAATATCAATATGAAACTATGAAAAAAATATTACATTTTAATGTGTTTTGTCAATTATTATTATTAATGATTTTTAGACTACTTTTTATTTATTTATTTTTAAAAATGTCTTTGATGTGCATTCATTTGAATTATTTTTTATTTATATCGCACCAATTCACAACACATTTCAATGCAAATTCAATCCAGCAGACAGATTGGTCAAAAAGTTTCCAATCTAAGGAAACCCAGCAGATCGCACTGAGTCTTGGCAAGCAGCATTCACTCCTCATGAAAGAGCGTAGAGCCACAGTGGACAGTCGTCTACATTGTCAATGGCTTTGCAGCAATCCCTCATACTGAGCATGCATGAAGTGACAGTGGAAAAGAAAACTCCCCTTTAACAGGGAGGAAAAACTCCACCAGAACCAGGTTCAATGTGAATAGTCATCTGCCTTGACCCACTGGCGGTTAAAGAAGACAGAGCAGAGACACAGAAAGCAGAGAAGAACACATTGATCTAAGAATCCTTTCTATGTTATACGGTACTAGTGGATGATCTGCCTCCCTATGTATGCCACCATGTAGGCACAAAGTTAATCTTAAGAGAGTCTATTTCCAGGTGTCGGCTCACTTGATTGCAGTGTTCCTTGTTGTTTCCATAGAGCTGGTCGCTTGAATTTTACACAAGATCTGGCCACTGTCACACAACATGTCGATAAGCATCAGAACTCTCTGTGCTATATAACCCACCTCAGTTTGTTCTTCGTCGTCGGATCGTCTTCAGTCTCTACCAACACCACACCTGTCAAGTCTAGTACTCTTTTGCTGCGCTGCTGGATCTCTGCTCCATGTCCTGGAAACTCTCTCATTTGCACCTCTGGTTCCACAGCAGCCCAGCGCCTCCAAGAACTCTCCCAGTTGCGCTGCTGGATCTACTGCAGCCTCACGTTCTATGGACTCTCTCCCTGCTGCTTTCCTGGTCGTTCTGCAGCACCACGTCCAAAGAACCCTCTAGCTGCACCTCTGTTCTACAGCAGCCTCTGCCCCTCCAGGAACTTTCTCTGCTGCATCTCAGATTATACAGCAGCCCAGCACCTCAAGGAACTTTCTTGGCTGCACCTCAGGTTCTTCAGCAGTCCTGGCAACTCCAAGAACTCGTCTCATGATCCTGCTCGAATTCCTATCCGGCAATCTCCAGTTTCCTCCAGTCAGCCTGCTCCTGCACTCATCAACTCCAGTCCGGTAACTGACTCTGGTTTTCACCATCCACCACTCATTCCTTGCAATAAACTCTCAAAACAAGCTCTGTGTGTATGTGCTCTGTCCGAGTTCATGAAGACAAATCATGACCATATATATATATATATATATATATATATATATATATATATATATATATATATATATATATATATATATATATATATAAAAGCTCAATGCTCTAACCACTAGGCCACCACTCTGTAATTGACATTTATTCTTTTGCACTGTTTTTGCACAACGTCATTTTCACTGTTTTAGATCGATAATTTTATATATATATGGGCCAGCTCCTCTGGGGGAATTCCAAGGCGTTCCCAGGCCAGCAGAGAGACATAGTCCCTCCAGCGTGCCCTGGGTCTTCCCCTGGGCCTCCTCGCGGTGGGACGTGCCCGGAACACCTCACCAGGGAGGCGTCCAGGAGGCATCCTGACCAGATGCCCGAGCCACCTCAATTTGCTCCTCTCGACGTGAAGGAGCAGCAGCTCTACTCTGAGTCCTCCCCGGATGACTGAGCTCCTCACCCTATCTCTAAGGGAGAGCCCAGACACACTACGGAGAAAAATTATTTTGGCTGCTTGTATCCAGGATCTCGTTCTTTCGGTCACAACCCAAAGCTCATGACCATAGATGAGGGAAGGAACGTAGATCGACCAGTAAATCGAGAGCTTTGCTTTTTGGCTCAGCTCTCTTTTTACCACAACGGATCGGTACAGCGCCCGCTTCACAGCAGACGCTGCACCAATCCGCCTGTCGATCTCCCGCTCCATCTTCCCCTCATTCGTGAACAAGACCCCAAGATACTTAAACTCCTCCACTAGGGGCAGCACATCCTCCCCAACCCGGAGAAGGCACTCTATCCTTTTCCGGCTGAAGACCATGGTCTCGGATTTGGAGACACTGATTCACACTCGGCTGGGAACTGATCCAGTGAGAGCTGTAGATCACGCCCTGATAAAGCCAATAGAACTACGTCATTCGCGAATAGCAGAGACGCGATCCAAAGCCACCAAAACGGATCCCCTCAACACCTTGGCTGTGCCTAGAAATTCTGTCCTTAAAAGTGATGAACAGAATCGGTGACAGAGGGCAACTTTGGTGGAGTCCAACTATCACTAGAAATAAATCCAACTTACTGGCAATGCCGAACAGACTCTGACACCGGTCATACGGAGACCTAACAGCCCTTATTAAAGGGCTCGGTACTCCATACTCCTGGAATACCCCCCACAGGAACCCCCAATTGAAACGGTCGAATGCCTTCTCCAGATCCACAAAGCACATGTAGACTGGTTGGGCAAACTCCCATGCCCACTCCAGGATCCTGCTGAGGGTGTAGAGCTGATCCAGTGTTCCACGGCCAGGAAGAAAACCACACTGCTCTTCCTGAATCCGATATTCGACTATCCGACGGACCTTCCTTTCCAGAACCCCGGAATAGACCTAAACAGGGAGGCTTAAGAGTGTGATTCCGATTTCTGTAGATGAAACACACCCTCCGGCCCCCCTTTTTAAATAGGGGGACCCCCACCCCAGTCTGCCAATCCAGGGGAACTGCCCCCGATGTCCAGGCAATGTTACAGAGCCGCTTTAACCAACACAGCCCCACTCATCCACCCCTGGGGCCTTGCCACCAAGGAGCTTTTTAACCACCTCGGTGACCTCAGCTCCAGAGATGGGAAACCCGACCCACAGTCCCCAGGCTCTGCTACCTCAATGGAAGATGTGTTGGTGGAATTAAGGAGGTCTTCGAAGTATTCCACCCACCGACACATGACGTCCCGAGTCAAGGTCAGCAGCACACCACCTCCACTATAAACAGTATTGGTACTGCACTGCTTCCCCCTCCTGAGATGCCGGATAGTGGACCAGAATCGCCTCGGAGCCGTACAGAAGTCTTTCTCCATGGCCTCTCTGAACTCTTCCCACACCCGAGTTTTTGCCCCAGCAGCCAGCCGAGCCGCCTGCCACTTTGACTGCCGGTACACATCAGCTGCTCCCGGAGTCTCACAGGCCAACGAAGCCTGATAGGACTCCTTACTCAGCTTGACAGCTTCCCTCACCGCTGGTGTCCACCACTGTGTTCGAGGGTTGCCACCGCGACATGCACCGATAACCTTGCGGCCACAGCTCCGACTAGGCGCCTCAACAAAAGAGGTGCAAACTAACAGCTTCTTGAGTGACATCAGCAACTCATTAAAGAAGCTATCTTAATATAAAGTTTGTCTGCTTATACCCGTTTTGTTCTACAATGTCTATCAAATTTGAACTGCACTGTCTGGGTGCTACATTGAGCTCAGTTATAGCATAATGCTGATCATTGTAATGCACACCAAATCATTGTGACATGAATATGCCTCCCAGACTTGAAATAGGACTGTCACCTTTGTAGAGTAATTTAAATTTTTAAGACAGGTCAGGATGTTACGTTGAAAATTACCAAGTGGGCCATCGTGCACTGAGTCTGCTCATATTTTGTTCCAAAAACAACTATTATGATATGAATATTAGAATTAGAATATAATTATTATGATACTATAGTGAAATCCTGAGTTTACAGGATTATAGCAATATGATTTTTAAATAATGGTACAAAGGCCTGTCCTCATCTACATCTACACGTGATTAAAACAGAGGAATAGTTTTTCATCATTTGGTTTTACATTGTTGTTGGAGGCTAAATGACATACTATTTCTTTTTATGGGTTTAAACCATAAAGGAGGTGATGGGTTTGAGGGAAAAAGGTTGGGAACCACTGTCTTGGATCTTGTGTTTTCATGCAGCTGGTAGACATAATTTCAGTTTATTATTAATATTGGTGTATCATTAGTATCTTCTTTTCTAGTAACACCCATCAGTTACTGGATGTGTGTTAGATGACATAAACCTCAAATTGATGGATTTGGGGAATGCAGTTGTAAGATACATCATCTAGCTTAGTTTCAGAGTTTTTAGTTGTGGCCTGCCCAAACTTTCATCTTAATTTAACAGATTAAATTGTAGAACAATGTGTTTCCTACTGTGTAAAAATGTAATTTTCATTGCTGTTCTTTTGCTCGTTTTGAAAGGCACATTTATAACTATGTATCTATATGATCCACAGAGACCATTCTTGAGAGCCTGTTGGAAGATCTGGGGTTGAAGGAGCAGTACTACAAAGAGAAGCTATCACTCAGCAAAATACTTCAGATCGATGAGAAGACAATGACTGATAACCCTGGAATGTGTAAATCAAATGTCATATTGTATTTTCTTAAGAAATTGATGATGGTTAATGTGACTGCTAGGACTGTGAATCCTCCTGCTGATTCAAACTGTAATGATGCACCAAAGCAGAGAGAGCGCGATCTTGAGGATCAGTCCAACAGCCAAAATGATGCTGAAGTCTTTAATCCTCTTGATATAATCACTGCTCTCTTTTTGTGCTCTGATGGGTTTGTTCAGCAAGAGTTAGCACTAAAACTGTCCATGTGTCAGTTCTCTGTTCCTCTGCTGCTTCCTAACTGTGAAACAAAACAGAGCACCCTCATGCTGTGGGCCATGAGAGACATTGTTAAGAAGTACAGACCTCCAGATCTTCCAGCGTCAAAGGGCTTCAGAGAAGAAAGAATCGTTCTTTCTGAGCTTCCAATGATCTCATTTGTGAGACTGGGTGAGTGCTCCTTGTCCAAATCAGAGATTCTCAACAAACTTCTGACTAACCCTCATCAGTACCATGACGCCTTTGTTCACCACAACATGGGGTGTGGAGACAGTCCAAGAAAAATATCTGATGGACTGACTGAAATGACCTGGTACCTTCCCTGTGGAAACAAAAACATGGACATTTTCAGTGAGCCAGTGGCTATAGCTAACCTTAGAGGTGACATAGCTGCACATGAAACACAATTCTCCTTTTTGTGTCAGACATCTGCTGCAGTTTTTGTGTTCTTTGATCAGCTGCAGCCTGAGTGCAAACTGCTGACCAACAAAAACCACAAAGCAGAGATCTTCTTGGTCGGAAACCAACAGAACAAGAGCTTTAATCTAGATGTTCTAAAGAAAATAGCAAACAAGCTCAACGTGACGACAGGAAACATCATTATAAAAACAAAACAGACCAATGATGCAGACTTTGTTGAACGTTTGAGGACAACTGTGAGCAGTGTACTTACCAACCCAGGGTTGAAGATGTCGATAGAGCAGATGGCCGACATTGCACATGAACTGGAAATTTCTAGTGATGAAGATTCACCAGAGTGCCAGGCTGGGAGGAAATATACAGATGCCATCACTGAAAGGATTGAAGACCCATTTGAATTCAAAGAAAAACAGTTTCCTTTGCAAGGCAAGATCTGGAAGGAACTGACTTTCTTGGAAAAGGAAGAATTTCGTCTTCGAAAAGTTAGCTCTGAAGACATAGAAAAGTATAAAAGTAATCTTAAAATGAAAAAAGAAGAGCAGCGCAGGAAGCAGAACTCCCATGCCATGTCAGATTTCATGAGTTGCTTCATTAGTGCAATATCCAGTAAAGAAAGGGGTTATTTTCTGAAATGGATGCGAATGAACCTTGACAACTTGTCTCGACAAAAACTTTCGGGCCTCAGGGAGCTTTACAAGGAAAAATGCAAGGACTCTGAGAACAAAAAGGAAATCAAAGAAATTGATCAACAACTTTCCAACAGCTCACTGGGAGTTGAGCACTTTTTCCGTGAAATGGGTCAGATCTACGAAGCTTCTCTTTACCTTCCAGAAACAGACCCATCACATCAACAACTGCAACATCTGCCCAGACTCTGTGCTCAGTTGTTGCTGGATGGATTTCCTCTGGAGCTTGTAGATGGAGATGCTTCCAACATACCTCTCAGATGGGTGAGTGACGTTCTCTCTCAGCTCAATGACTTGGTGTCTCCAAAGAACAAGATACTGGTTGTCACAGTTCTTGGAGTTCAGAGCACAGGAAAATCCACTCTCCTTAACACCATGTTTGGGGTGCAGTTTGCAGTCAGCAGTGGTCGATGCACTCGAGGAGCCTTCATGCTGCTCATCAAAGTCAGTGAGGACTTCAAAAAAGATCTGAACTGTGACTTTGTGGTGATCATTGACACTGAAGGTTTAAAGTCACCAGAGCTGGCACAGCTGGATAACAGCCATGAACATGACAATGAGCTGGCAACACTGGTTGTTGGGCTAAGTGACGTCACCATTATCAATATTGCAATGGAGAATTCAACAGAAATGAAAGACATCCTGCAGATAGTGGTGAATGCTTTCCTCAGGATGAAGGAGGTCGGCAAAAAGCCTAAATGTCAGTTTGTTCACCAAAACGTTTCTGATGTTTCAGCCCATGAGAAGAACCTACGAGACAGGAAGCTGCTCCTAGAACAGCTGAATGAGATGACCCAGGCAGCAGCTAAAATGGAAAAGAAAGAAGAGAACAAGAACTTCACTGATGTGATGGAGTTCAATCCAGATACTGGGAACTGCTACATTCCTGGACTCTGGAATGGAAACCCACCAATGGCACCAGTCAATGTGGGATATAGTGAGACCGTCTATGAGCTCAAGAAAAACATCATCCAACTGCTGGGAAAGTGTGACTCAACTTCTAACAACATCTTGGAGTTCAGAGAGTGGATAAACAGTCTGTGGACTGCAGTAAAACATGAAAACTTCATCTTCAGCTTCAGAAACAGCCTGGTAGCCGATGCATACATGAGGCTCTGCACAGAGTACAACAAATGGGAAGTGGAGTTCAAAAAAGAAATGTACACCTGGGTTACCAATGCAGAGACAAGAATTTCTAATTTTGGGACAGTTGCTGCAAAAACTGAAATATCTGACTTGAAAGAATCAATCACTGTGTTGAAAAGTGAAGCAACCACAGAGCTGACCAAGTGGGAGACAATAATGCTTGACAACCTGAAAAAATACTTTGAGCAGCCAGATGGTCATGTTTATCTGGTTGAAGGATACAGAGAGGATTTCTCAAACAGCATAAAGAGTCTGAGACGACAAACTGAGAGATCAGTGGTTGACCAGCTCACAGCAGCAGCTGACATCAAACAGGGAATGGAAGAACTCGACAAAATCACAGACACTTATATACAAAAAATTGAAACAGCAGTTTGTGGTTTGATTGATGAATGTCATAAGGAAGAAGTGAAAATGACAGACAGACAGCTTGATGAAAGTTTTAATAAGATGTGGTCTGAAACATTAGACACATTGTCTTTCTCTGCACAGGAGACTTTAGATATCTTCACCAGTGTTTCCCTTCAGTTGCGAACAAATCTTTCACATAAGGGAGGCCATGCATGTAAACTGCTGAGTGAAAGAAGACTCCAAGACTGTGGACTGGAGCCTTTTACATACACACCCAAAGGAATTAAAGACGATTTAACACCACAAGTAAAAGGAATATTTTCCTGGACAGATCTTTTAAAGGCAAAACAAGAAATCGCTGAAAGCATCATATCTGCTTGTAATGATTGTGTCAGTGATAAAATCATGAGAAAAATCAACTATCACGATACTTACATCCAGGAGATCCTTCACATCATTGATGAGAGGCTGTATAAGGCTGTTGTTGACATGGACATTGAGTTTGAAGTGTCTCTGAAACAGCACATCTGTGGCTCTGCAGCCAGGAAGTTCCAGAAAATGCATGAAGATTTTATTCAAGAAAATGTTCCTTACAGACGTCTAGAGAAAAACAAAGATAAGTTTTGTGCAGATTTCAAAGATGTGTTCAATGAGCGAGACCAATGCCAGAAGAAAGCTGAAGAATTCACCGACCAGTGTCTGAAACCTGCTGTGGAGGACTTTGTCTATCGTTCTCTTGGTCTTGACGTTGTTGATAAAATGCTGACAAGAGAGGAGTTCAGCACACGGATGTCCTTCCAGTATTATATTTTACTGGATCTGATTTCAAAAAGTGACTTCAAAAGCTTTCAGAGATATATTCTGTCATATGAAGATTATCTAAAATCATGGATATCTGATAGAATTAAGGAGATTTTCTCATCTGAGAAGGAGAAGGTCGGTTCATTATGTGAGTTTGAGGAGAGACATCTCCAGTCCTGCATTAACTGCATAAATGCTGCCATTAAAAGGGAAAAAGCCGAAAAGACTGACAGTCTGAAGACATTTGCAGAAAATATCTGCAAAGAACTTGGTGATAAACTGGTAATTTCTCGGGATGCTCTTGATTCCTTCATGGTTCTGAACAAAGCTGACCAGAACCAGTTTGCTCACTGGCTCAATGAGTATGTGATGGAAATGACAGAAGCTCTTAGAAACAAGTTTAAAGACATTACATTTGAAGTAAAACTCACAAAACTCAATGTAAAACCACAGAATGAGCTGTTCAACAGAGTGATTGGTTGTGGTAAACAGTGTCCGTTCTGTAAAATATCCTGTGATGCAGGTGGAGAAGCCCACACTGAACACTTTGCTGCCCTGCATCGACCAAAGGGTTTAGGTCAGTACAGGTGGGTTGACTCAGGAAAACTCACTACTGACATCTGCTCTTCTGCTGTTATCAGTGACAAGCGTTTTAGATGCAGTGCTACAAAAGGTGAATGGCATCCTTACAAAGATTATAGGACAATTTATCAAGACTGGAAAATTCAACCAGATGTGAGCCTTGAGGCGTCGGATTATTGGAAATACGTGATGATGATGTACAACAAGGAATTTGCTGAAGCATATGGTGCAAAGCCTGCTGACATTCCTGCTCCCTGGGAGAGTATCACAGAAGAACAGGCAAAGGAAAGTCTCAAGAAGTCATTCAACATCAAGTGAAATCATAACTCATGTCTAGTTGAAAGAACACAAAAACAAAATGTGGTTCTTTCATGCAGTTTTTTATCTTTTTTTCCCCCTCAAAAGCCCACCTAATTTACAAGTAGAGTTTATCTCTTTCACTAAAGATTAAATAAACTGCTAAAGCCTTTTTTTGGTATAGCTCCTTAATTTATCAGTAATTATTTATATTTTTAGCCATTTATCATTCTATTCTTTGTTAAACCTTTGTCAACAGTATCTCTTCAGTAAATATTTACACTCTTGTTGAAAAACTCTGAATGTGCTTCTAAATTGCCTAGATAATTGAAGTTTGGGTAAATATTTGGAATGTTCCATTATAAACTATTGGTTCAAATTTAACGACTCATAATCGCCACCAGCGTTACGTTGTCATTCAACAGGGTTGATTGCTTCTCAGTCAGCAACTCATGCACTCCGCTAAGTTTCCTTAGCGGAAACTTAGCGGAGTGCAAACATTTTACCAAATGAAATACCAAACTTAACCTTATTGTTTTGATTTACAAGTATGATCAAATTAGAATGTGTGAATATGTCTAAATGATGTTGAACTGATTATATATTTCTATATATAAACATGATCTGCTTTGTAATCTAAGGTCCTTTGGGTATGACATTTGTTGTGAATCAGTCATCAATAAAAATTTAGTTAAGTTTTATCACAAATGCTTTGTATCTTAGTTATAGTTGTTTGTCCAGTATGGGTGTAGTTATGTTGTGAAAAAACACATTTTTTTTGATTGGCACATTTAATGTCAAACACTCTATCATTGCCAGATATTGTTTATGTATGTTTGAACTAAATACTTTGTTATTCTAAGTGCAAAAGCTGCAGACATCCAATTAAAGATGTGGCTTCACTTGTCTTTCTGTTGTTTAAGTTCTCAGTTTAGTCCACCTTACAATTCCTTTGTGTATGGTTCTATAAAGTACACAGTAAATAAAAATTACCAATTAGGATATTAGTCATTAAGTCTGGGCAAATTATTAATCAAATCTTTAAAATTAACTTATATATAGTTATAGTTATAATAATATAGAGTAAACTACTTCCAAGTTTTGTTGCGTTTGTATCATCATGCTTAAACAATATTAAAGATTTTGGGTTCACCTCTGTCTAGTTTTGAGTCTTATGTTTCGAGTTTTTCCTCTGTCTTGATATTTATCATTAATTTGAGTTTGGTTTATTCTCTGTTAGTTCTTTCCTGATATAAACAATACAGTTCAATTCAATTCAATTTTTTTTATATAGTGCCAATTTATGAAACATGTCATCTCGAGGCACTTTACAAAGTCAATATCAATCATATTATACAGATTGGTGAAAAATATCCTATATAAGGGAACCAGTTGATTGCATCAAAGTCCCGACAAGCAGCATTCACTCCTGGAGAAGCGTAGAGCTACAGGGAGAGTCGTCTGCATTGTCCATGGCTTTGCAGCAATCCCTCATACTGAGCAAGCATGTAGCGACAGTGGGAAGCAAAACCACCCATTAGCGGGAAGGAAAAACCTCCAGCAGAACCAGAACCAGGCTCAGTATGAACGGTCATCTGCCTCGACCGACTGGGGGTTACAGAAGACAGAGCAGAGACACAACAAGAGAGACAAAAAAGCACAGAAGCACATATTGATCCAGTAATCTGTTCTACATTAGATGGTAATAGCGGGTGATCTGTCTTCTCTGGATGATGTCACAGTTAACAGAACGTCAGACCAGGTGTACCTATGGTCTGACCTATGAAGAAAAAAAGAGAGAACAAAAAGTTAAAAGCTGAAATGACAACAGTCATTTCAATGTAATACAATGCAAAACTGGAGAACAGAAGAAATCTGTGAGAAAAATAGGTCCTGATGTCTTCCAGTAGCCTCAGCCTATAGCAGCATAACTATAGAGGTAACTCAGGGTAACATGAACCACTCTAACTATAAGCTTTGTCAAAAAGGAAAGTTTTAAGATTAGTCTTAAAAGTAGACAGGGTGTCTGCCTCAGTTGTGAAGTTTAAAGCACCCTTAGACTATAAAAATATTTCCCAACCATTATACATGTCATGGAGTACTGTTCAATCCATCCCGTCATGTTATGAGCTAGAAAGCTCTTGAACTCCAATACCCAGCATGCAATAGGGGGTTTTCAGCTGACGTCACGCTCACGTGACTACTCAGCGCGTCCGCCATATTGGGTGGCAGTCGTTTCGCACCGTTGACCTGCATTGTATGACGCCTTAGGCAGTATTGGAAGTGAACAATGGGGAAAACATGTTTAATGGTTGGTTGCACGGCCCGTGGAGGTGGAGATCAACGCTCTTTCTATCGCCTACCAGCCGTAATAGTGAATCAGTGTGAAAAAACAAAACAGCTCTCTGAACAACACCGTCACCTATGGCTGACACGGATATCCAGGTCCGATTTGGACGGTGTTAAGCTGGAATACGCCAGAGTCTGCGGTGCTCACTTTGTCACAGGTAATTAACTGTTAAGTATTTAAAACATGTAAGAAGAATATATTAATAATAGGGCTTGGGCGTTATGACTTATTACTTTACGTGGCTGCCATGTTGACTGCCTCCGCCGCCTCTACTGCCTATGACTACCGCGTACTGTACTCCCTCTCTCAGCCATGTTTTAATTTGATTAATTTCACCTTAACTTGATTTCAACCATGGTAAACCGTTGCTGTATTGTGGGCTGTAACAGCGCAACACATGATCCTTGTGAAAAAACATGAAAACGTCGAGCCCCAGAAACGGAGAGAGGAGACGAAACTTCTCTCATTGCCCCGACAGACCCACAGACGTCTCTGACTGAGGCGTTTCAGTCCTCCATGGAACATCCAGGTAGATCAGTGGATGGATGGATGGATGGATGTTACTGGAGCCCACACATAACATGTAATTAAGACCTTGAAAGAACCCAGTACATATATTAAAAAGTGTTATTTAAGATAAGATAACATTAGCTAATCCTTTTTTTATCCCACGACGGGGAAATTTATAGGATTAAAGCAACAGGCAGGTGCACACAACACAGACAAAATTACATAAGGATTGAAATATATAAGAGGTGGATTAGCGAAAAAACACTGAACATAACATTATTATTATTATTATTATTATTATTATTATTATTTAATTGTAATAATAAAATAAAAACCACAAAACCCAAAAGGTCAACAGTTTCATGATACATCAAGCTTAAGGACTGGCTAATATACAGCAGGTCAAAAAAGGCCATATTTTGGCTGCAGTGCTTGCTGTTCTCGTATGAAGAAAAGATCAACTAGTGCACTAAATTCAAGATGGGTTGAAAATATCCAGTATAAAATAAGTGCTACAAATGTTACAACACTTTTGTTCATATGGCAGCAGAACATTAAAATAAAAGTGCTCTTTACACTACTTTTGAATTTATTCTTGGAGTTTGTAAATACAATGCGATTAATCGCGATTAATCGCGATTAATCAGGGCGATTAATCGCGATTAAATATTTTAATCGTTGCCCAGCCCTAATATATATATATATATATATATATATATATATATATATATATATGCGACAGACTGGCGACCTGTCCAGGGTGTCCCCCGCCTCTCGCCCGGTGAACGCTGGAGATAGGCACCAGCAACCCCCCCGACCCAATGAGGGATAAAGCGGTTTGGAAAATGGATGGATGGATGGATATATATATATATATATATATATATATATATATATATATATATATATATATATATACACACACACACAAAATAACAGGTACATCACAGGATGCTTATAGAGGGGTGAGCTGGTGGAGGTACTTAATCATTGTAAAAAAGAATGGTGATGTACAGGTTCAGTTTTATTGGTACAAAATTACTTTTATGAACATTGTTTTTCATTGACAATAACCTACCTTACACCATATGAAACATTTATTTGTAGCAAAAGAAAACAAAGCATAACTTTTAAGATTTAAACTTAGATTTTCTTAACCCACTTTCAGGGATTCTCAACAACTTTTGTTTCATTTGACCCATGAGTTCACATATAACAAAATACGCTCTAAAAGTAAAACCACTCTGGCAATAAGCTCAATACTAAAAAGGATGACCAAGACTTTAAGTAAACATTTTCATTTCAGGTTCTCAGTAACGAACATAATGAAATGAAAAATCTAGACAATCATATGACCGGAACCTTTCAATTAGTCCTTCTGTCATGATTTGTCTTGGATGAACACACACACACACACAGTTTTTGAGAGTTTATTGCAATTGGTGGACGATGAGACCCAGAGACAGTTACCAGACGGGAGGAACGGAGCGGAGATGATTGTCAGGAGTCGGAGGAGCTGGGCTGCTGCAGAACCAGGAGTGTAGACCAGAGAACATGAAGATGGAGACGAAGGAGCAGTATCCAGCAGCGCAGCAAACAGGTACTTAACTAAACAGACAGGGAGCAAGACGTGAAGGACGTGGACTGGAACTGACAGGCGAGGTGTTGGATGACTGAATACTAGCAGGCGACGAGGAACAAACTGGGGTGAGTTTTATAGCCAGGTGAGCAGGTGGAACAAGTCCCTGGTTAATTACAGCCTGACAGGTGTGCCTAATCAGGGCTGCACTGGAGAAGGAGCCAGGTAGATTTGGGCATCCAGGACTTAATTATACACTTTTTAAAATTCAAAAACATAATTCCGGCAAATGTGATTATTGTGGAGAGTATGAAACAATAGAACATGTTATATTAGAATGCAATAAATATGAGAGAGGATACATATGAGGAAAGAGTTTAAATGTATTAAGGAAAAGATAAATTTATTAGATATTTTCAGGAAGCCTTTGGGGAGTAAACATATACAAATAGTTATTCAATATTTAAAAAAAACTAAATTATTTCATAGAATTTGATTAGAGAAGGTGTGAATTATATAAATGAGTAGAATACTAAGATATATATAAATAGATAGATATAGATAGATAGACCATCAAGAACCACACTCCATTAAATTGAATGAAAATTAAAAGTCGCATGGAAGAAAATATAACTTCAACAATTCTACAAACTTGTTGGGAATATTCAAAGTTCCATAATAATGGATTTGGATGGGTTATAAGCAAATTGATTAAAGAATTTGGATTAGAGGATAAGAAAATAGCACAGTTTAATCCAATTAGTGTTATTCCTCCATGGTTATTTCCTGAGATAAATTTAGACATGAGACTATAAAACATATGAACCTGAAAGGGAGATATTGAGAAGAATAGTAGAAAGGACAGGCCAAGAATGGAGTCTTAAAGGATTATTGGGAAATTAAGGAAATATAAAGGATATTTATAGATTAAGAAAAACATAATTTATTTATCTTCAGAATACAAAATTTAAAAAATTGAATTTAATAGATGTAAAGTAATGTTGCTACACACTCATGTACAGTAGGTGGCGGTATGCACCTTCAAGTTGCTTGTGATCCGCCATAATAGAAAAAAGAAGAAGAACCACACTCCATACCAGTAAGTGACGGTAATGCTGCTAAAAGTTTGTTGCCAACCGCCATAAAACACCAGAAGACACTGCATGAAAAGTGAGATTTTCGTCCCCGTAAACTACCGCAGATCTCCCTCATTTTCGGCAGTTAACGACAATTTGCAACCCGCGCTTGTTGCCGTTTTCAGTGCCACAAATTGTCGGAACCGGACTCTGACGTATGTGGAGAGCGATCAGCTGTACTAATGGCCCTAATTAGCATATGAATGCAGCGAACCCGCACGCCTGGCCAGGTCTGGCTTGAATAACCTACTCAGTATTGGCTGAAACCACTATTTTTAAATAAGTAAAATCGCTCCTGATTGGCAGCAAAACCACACGTGGCCAGGCCAGGCTTGAATGTTCTTACTGAGTATTGGATGGAACCACTTCTTTCAAACAAGTAAAATCACTCCTGATTGGTTGGCAGATCCCCAATAACTTATTTACATATATATTTATATATATGTAAAATTTAAAACAGATGGAAAACAAACACAAAACTAGAGAAATAGAAGCACTTTCACTTTGAATCTAAATCTGTTCCTTTACCAAACCTTATGAATCAATAAATTCAATTTAATAAATTTTTTGCATTGGTCAACACACACACCCTTCATAAAACCCTTTTCACAACAGACTTATATCAGAGAAACTATGTAAAAAGATATTTAAATGTCCCAATGTTGTTTATTTTAATTAAACTCTATTTCCCTATGAAGTATTTAATATAAGTATTAAATTTTTTTACTTAAATTCCTAATGTTGAAGATCATTAAATCTTTCTTGACTAATAATTATTGGAAGGATAATTGGTTTTACTTTAACTCTTTTAAAGAGTCTGGTAAATATGGTGTTTGCTTACCAGTGGCTTTTTCTTGCATGAATTGAACCCTGAGAAAACCTTTTCTTCTGCCGCTCCCAATCAGATCCAGCTCAACACAAAGTACTCAAAATAGTCTCCCTATTCTCAGCAGAAGGCAGGAATGGAGACCCGATAAACCAAGTGTACGTCTAAATAATCCATAGAAACCTGAATAACCTGAATAATAAGGCTGGACTGAGGTATAACTGTTATATTTTATCTTGCACTTGGGCTCCATCCTTTCTGATGCCATCCTGGCAAATGCCCATATGGTCAATGTGGAGAACCACCATGGAGATTACTCATTTTTACAGCAGACAACTTGTCTTGATAGCCCCTTTCTTTTAGCCTCGTGAGACCATCCTGATCTCGCGAGCTTTCAAGGTTTCACTCGCAGATCAGTCTTGCTACTTTCCGTTAAAGAAAATTTGGAGCCGTTCACCAAACGAACGTCCAATCAGCATTGGCTTTGAGGCGGTTTGAGGTGTGACGCAACGAGAAGCGCGACAGTTCAGTCTAAAGAGCATGGCGGCTTCAGCCGATGAAACTAGCGTTAGTGTGGCTATCGAGGAAGTTTTATCGGAATTACAGAGTATTTCTTTGCTGAGCTAACGAGCCTTGACCTGCAGCAGCAAGAGTAGCTTGGCATGTTGACAAGTACATCATATGCTTCGCTGACCTGATTGGTTTATTTGGCCCGTCTATCACCAACATAGGCCAATCAGCTAACCAGTATTGTCGCCCCTTCCCAAAATTACTTCAACGGAAGGTTTCCAGATGGATATGAGGAGCAAATCCATCTGGCGGAGTCAGGTAACCTTTCTTTTACACTCAGCTATATTGCAGTTTTTCTTTCGTGAATCAGTATTGTCTGACTTCATGTTTCCAAATCTCTCCTTCCAAGCTTTAGAAGTTATTACGGTCGATCCTGTCCTGCTTCATCTGGGTTTTCGCCTTTTCTTTCTGCAGGAGTACGTGTTCAGCAAACTCCCTCAAGGCTCCCATCCCTCCCGCATGGCGGCAGGTGTACTTGGCAGAATCAGCTGCGTCCTTCGGAGCGTCTGCAGGTGCTGCGCTCAGACCCGCCAAGTTCAGACAGGTGGCGTCTGCTGGGTCATTACCTGAGAGCAGAAATGGGGAAAAATTATTTGAAATTCTTTACGCTCATGAAAAAAATGTCCAGTTAGATGTTTTCAGTGTTTACAGTCTCTATAGAATACAAGTACTTCATATAAAAAAAACAGAGATTTTTTTGTTAATTAAAGAACCTTACAGTTCTTGTGACAAAAACTGGGCTTTAACTAGGCCATTCTAACAAATAATTATGGTTGGATCTAAACAATTTCATTGTAGCTCTGCCTGTATGTTCAGGGTCATTTTCCAGCTGGAAGCTAAAACTTTACCCCCAGGCTAAAGTATCCCTCTGGGATTATTAAAGTATTTCTGATTCTGAAGTCTTTCACAGCCTCTAACCGTTTTTCTCTCAAATTCTCCAGCATTTAGTTTCCTGTATTCCTGCATTGTTTGCGGCACACTGCAAGACGTAATTCTCTCACCTGTACTTTAGTATTTCAACATATTCCCAGTGTTGCATAAATGGACTGCATTAATGTTGTCTTGTAAATTAGCATACATCTATATTGCATCACAATAATCTTTCAGTTGCAAAAGACCGCTTGGACGCAATTACTGTAATTATTGGTTACTGTATATTTGGTGTCAGGCATTCACTGTCTGCAATCAATAATCTATTTTACCGGCTGAACACCAGCCGATACGAGCTTCCTCCGAAGGGGGGCGAGCTCAGCCTTAGAGAAAATGTGAGGAGCTGTGTTATCCAGGGAAGCTCTAAGTAGAGCTGCTGCTTCTCCACATGGAAAGGAGTCAGTTGGGATGGATGGATGGATGGATGGATGGATGGATGGCAGTTATGTCTGTCGTTGATCTTGTGCAGCTCTGATGTAAATATAGTCTTCCATCTGGGCTGTGAATCTCTGCAGCTCCTCCAGAGATGAACAGACCTCCTGGCTGCGTCGCTGACTAATGTTGTTCTTCTCCAATTCAATTCCAGCAACAGATTCTTTCTTTTTCTGTTTGCAGATGATGGCTTGAACACTGCTGCAGGGTGTTCAAAGTTCATTGTTGTATAACCTAACCCTGTCTTGTCTTTTGCTCTACTCTGTATGTACCATTGCAAGGTACTGCACCCCATGTGGAAATCATGTGTCTCTACATACGCTGAATTTAAAATGATCATAATCATCGTCACAAACAACTTAAAGAATGCGTTTCTTCCCCCATGTAGGCCACATCCTTCCAGTCAAGTCTCTTCTTCTCCACGACTGACTGCACATCCTTCAGTGGCTCCTCCCCCACATCCATGACCTCACAGCCAATCATTTTCTTTAGTTTGTCAGCCATTGACTGGGTCACCAGGTCCTCACTGGAGGTCAGCAGCACCACCTAAAGAACAGAGTTAGAACGTTTTTACAACAAATGCTAAATGTTCACCCAACCATGTTTGAGCGTCTGAAAATAATCCAACCTCAACGCCATCGTTCTGCAGCATCCTGAGGCCTGTAGTGTCTCTAGTGTGAAAAGACACCATGTCCTGTCCAGACGGGGACAGAAACACCTTTCCATCGGTCAAACATCTGGAAACCCTGCAGAACATTATAGACACTCCCCGACCAAAGTAGCCAAACCTGTTTGAGGAAGCACAGAATAAATCAAACGGAAATAAAAACTTTGCAGACATTCATGTTTTTTCTATCTTCTGATAGATCATTTTTCACCTCCTTGCAATAACAGGAGAACTTTATGACGGTTGATTTGATGCTTTTAATGGCAGTCTAACCTGAGAACTCTCTCCTCGGCCACCGGCCAGTCAATATCCACATCTATGTCCACGCTGTGCTCTGGCTCCATCTCAAAGTAGGCCACCTTTCTGCCCTAAAGTGATGGCAACATGAACATCAGAATGTCTACACACAAAACAACACCGCCAGGACGTTAGTGATACTGTTGAATTACCTGCGTTGTATTTTCTTTTAAGATGAGGTCCCTGGTCCCGATGTAAAATGAGCCGTTCTCACACAGCTCTCCATCCCAGTCCTGACGGCGGGGAATTTTGAAAAGACTTATGGAGCTTAAGCGAAAATTCAAACTGAAGAAACTCTATTGCCTACCTCCATCAATCAGACTCATCCGCCTCCGACGCAAGCCAATCAGCTTTGAACTGCTCCTCCTCGAAGCCAATCAGCATCCTGGGTTCATCTTAAAAGAACTCCACATCCTTGTCTCGGCCTTCTCCTCAGCGAGCAAGCGGTGGCTGCGCATGTCTGGTTTGGACTCTGATGACCGGATTCAACCCACCTCCATCCCCTTCTCCACCATCGTAGCAAGCTCCGCCTGGCTTTCCTATGGTGCTGCTTCAACCTCGTCCCTATCAGAGTGTAATTCCTCCTGGACTCTTATGGAATTCCCTGTCACTCCTTAAAACGATCCGGCAGAAGACCGCCATGTTGAGCCTGGTTCTGCTAGAGGTTTCTTCCCAAAGGGGAGTTTTTCCTCTCCACAGTCGCTTCATGCTTGCTCATCATGGACAGTTCATGCAAACCTGTGATATCAAGTTGGACATCAAGCTCAAACAGATCATCATATGGACTGAACAAACTCCACACCACCACCAGTTTCAGGCCTGGGGGGAAATGTCCCTATTCTCATACGCCTGCTTATGCATATTGAAGTATAATTCAGCGTGAATTTTCCCTGCCGAGGTCTGAGCGCCAAACTCTTAAAATATTGTATCAATAAAATTCTTATTGCCTTTTCTTTCTGTATGAGTTTTTCAGATTGAAATTTTAGTTTTTCTAAGCAAAATATCCAATTTTCTATTTTTTGGATGTTTTTAATTATTTACAAAATGTTTTTTAGATGTAATGGTAAAGCCCTTTATAATTCTTGCCCTCAGGTTTTATACATTAAATTATGTTTCTCTGAAAAACTGTTGAAATTCCAACACAGTGAAACCACTCACCACGAAGTGGCGATGTTAATTTACAGTAAGCAGCTTGGATTTCCTGGAAACTATTAGTAGGCTAAATCAAAAGTGAAAGTAGCATCAAGAATATATAAGGAGCCGCCTCCAATACAGCCCCTCAGGCGCCACTGCTCTGCAGCATCCTCTGCAGCATCACAACCAGATTGAAGGGCTGAGTAAATTCATCGCCTGAGAGAAGACATGATCGATTCACTAGGAAAGGCATTGTTTGGTCCTTACAAGGCTTCAGTAATATCACTTCTCTCAGATGTAAAAAAAATAATAAAAAAATCCATATATGTTTACCTCTATTTCTGTTTATTTAAAAGAAGCAATGCTGAAATGGGGAATGGTGGCCAAGTGCTTAGAGAGCAGGGCTGCAAGGTTCTAGGTTCAAATCCCACAGACTGCGAGACACTTTGCTCCAGAATGGTCCCCAGTCACTGCATCGCGATGCATCCCACTGCTTCCTGAAGTACAGGTTAAATGTAGAGGATCTATTTCATAGTAAATCATGTTGCAATGACAATAAATTCAAAATAATAATTCATTATTATGAAATATGGAAACAGTGAGAAATAGTAACTTGGCCTCCTTTGTTTTGATTGCAGGGACCTGCAAGAAACAGTGTCATCTTGTAGGACCCTCATCTCAGTGAGGTCCAAGTTGTCTTTTTAATGTTCTTTGTGTGTGGCCTTTGTTTTTCCCTATTCTTTCCCATGCCAGGAACTAGTCTTTCCTTTTCTCCAGTGTTTTAAGAGCAGGGATACCCCCCCCCCCCCGCCCCCGAAAACAGGGTCTTTCTGTGGGATCTGCATGAACATTTTCCTGGAACCATGGATTTATTTTGTGGTCTTTCCTTTTTCATGATACTCCCAAAATCTTCTCCAGTAATAAGGGTCAACAAGCTTCCCCAGGAACAGCAGGTTTTGTGTTGCTTTTCCCCAATTGTAAATATAAGAACATTCCTCAATGCACTCAATTATATATTGTATGTATAAGTATATTGGAGAAACCAAACAACCTCCTCACAGATGCATGGCTCAACACATGAGAGCTACCTCCTCAGGACACGACTCAGCCTGCACCTCAAGGAAAAAGGACACTCTTTTGAGGACCAAAATGTTCAAATTTTTGACAGAGAAGACAGGTGGTCTCAGAGAGGGGTGAAAATAAAAAAAAATGTTCTGTCTGGCAATAAGAATTGTTGTCCTATTGTCAAAAAGAGCCAACAGATTTTACTTTCACAAGTGGAGCTGTTACGCGTTCACCATAGTGTTTCACTTGATTTATACAAGCAAGTGGCATTGTTAGAATTTATGCAGGGAATATTTCATGTTATATGGACACTAAAACAAGAAGGTAGAAGAGAAAAAAGGACAAAAGATGAAAGAAAGAGGAGAGAAAGGGAGAGAATAATACAATATCCTCAGTCTGCTTCTTCACCTGCAAAGAGAAATGAAAAAAGAACAGCACAACCAGCCGATTAAGTATTAAAGATGCATTCAAGTAACTGTCATGGTTTTAAGGCGTTTGGCCCACATGCAGACACAGTTGGAGAACAGAGACAGTTAATAGATGTTTATTTAGGCTAAACACGGATCTAGTGCACACAATATGTGCAGCAGGTGAGGTCGGAACGTCAGCGCAAAAGGGTACTGCGGAAAGAAAGAGGATAATAGTTAAACGTAAATCGAACCAGGGGAATCTACGAGATACTGCTCTGCTTACCGCTTGGTAGGGAGGACCTATCCGGGGAGGATGAATGGAAGAAGGATTTCTGAGACCGTATACTCTCTGATGGAGGGAGATGGCTCACTGACGGGTGAGCTGGCAGATGGAACGCTGGCGGGGAGCCCGAGCAGCACCACAGCGGAGGCAGACAAGAGGAGCAGCTGGAAGAACCAGGGTGAATCCAGGAAGGGGGGGTCTTGGTGTCCGGCTTGGTAACACTCAGTGGGCTCGAGGGGAACGCCAGAGCAAAATCTGTGCCGCAGGGATTCAGGAACCGATCTTCAGCGCACAGAGACAACACGGGTGAGTAATTCCAGAGCACAACGAACTGAAGAAGACAGGAGACAGAGTTAGAGCCAAAAATCAAGGCAAGGCAAGGCAAGACAAATTTATTATATAGCACAATTCAGTACACAGACATCGCAAAGTGCTTTACATGATTAAAATACAGGAAATAAAGCAGAAAAACAGCAAGTAGGAAAAAGCACTTGGATTGGCCATTTTGACAACTTTGCATCATGGGAAATGCAGTCTGTCATGTCCCGAACTAATGCAAGCTGTCACGTCCTGAAGTGGCATAACAAAAGTATTAACTCAAGGGGGCTGAATAATCTTGCAGGTTTAATTTTTAAGTTTTTCTATTTGTTAAAAAAGTTTGAAATATCCAATAAATTTTGTTTCACTTCCTGATTGTGTCCCACTTGTTATTGATTCTTAACAAAAAAATTACAGTTTTATATCTTTATGTTTGAAGCCTGAAAAGTTCAAGGGGGCCGAATACTTTCGCAAAAAATTGTATATGTATGCAGAGTTCGCTGTTAAAAGAATGCCAGTACTCGAATAAATCCTTTCAATGGGCTGATATTCACTGGACAATACCTAACAGACAGATATTTTTCTAATAAACGTTAAATAACTTAAAACAGTGTGTAATAGCACAACATGAAGACATGCCTGTAGTCGGAGTAATAGCGTACCGCGAACGAGCTATTTTTAGAAACGTAACGTCACGATGATGTCACATCACGTGGTACGCAGTAGGACAAACTTGCATAGTCCGCCGCTCTTTCGCTGTAAAAGAGACGTGCGTTACCCTTGGTTTTACTCGGTATACGACTGCTTTTTCCAAATCTAAAACCATGGTTTTTAAACATTGTTGCTATGGAACGTGCAACAGCGACTCGAGGTACGCTGATCGGCCGCATATGAAGGATGTTTTCTTGAAGACTGCCAAGGAGAAATGTGTGCGCTGGGTACACCGGTGCGGTCGCCCTACACAACAGTTCAACCCGGAAAAAGTTACCAAATCCACGTACATATGTAGCAAGCATTTTGTTGGAGGAAAGGGCACAACCGAAGAACATCCTGACCCAACTCCAGCGACATCAAGTAGTGAACAGGTAAGAGTATTTTGGTGGCCGACATGTTATTAATGATGCGCCTGCTACCATGATAGCATATAGGCTATCATGGTAGCAGGCGCTAACTTGATACCCTGCTACCAGGATAGCTTACTCAAAAACATTTCAAATAAGACAAACATTAAACATATACCGATCCCTGGACGGTGATTACAAACAAAAAAACAGCCGACGACGCCATGACCGCCGCGCAGGAAAAAAAACCAAAGCTTACCGTTCGATCAACTCGGCCCGTTTTCCGGTCTTTTTAAGCCCTCGACACTCAAGCCATCGTTTGAGCTGAAGGTTGGTCTGTTCTTCGACAGTGCGACCAGTAATCCGTGCGCCTGGAACATCGTCTTGGGAAAGTTTAATGGCTATAAAGTCGGTCAGATCGCTGTTTCTGTTGCGCGTGTAATAGCTGGTTGCTACGGGCGTTCTCTACCTGTATGCCCTACCTAAGCGGCAAAAGGGGCGTTGCTCTTGAGTCGGTGACGTCACGTGCGCGGTACGCTATTGATTGGATTCATCAGGATTTACGTATAAGAATCGGCACAAGGACTGAACCCTGTGGTACTCCACAAGTGACCCTAGAGTTTAAAGAAGATTTATTATTAAAATGAACAAACTTTGTAAATTTGTAAATGTTCACATATGGCAACTAGTTTTCATAAGAATATATAGTTGTTGTTGTTTTTTTTGCATGGACTGAAACAAGTCAAGATGGCGAGCTACACTGTACTGCCTGTGTGTTAGTTACGAAACATCTTGGTATTTGTCTCTAGAGACTTGAAGGGGGACTGTTAATTTTATTCTTGTGTTGAACAGCTTCCATCATGTGGATCTTGGACCATTTTCCCCCCCTTTTCCTTCTTCCCATTAAATGGTTTGCAATTTTTTTACAGGGGAGAAATTGAGAAAACTGATTGAATTTAAGAAAGGAATGTAAGTCTACAATAACCCTCTAAATTTTTATTGTTATGTTTTTGTTATGTTTCCTTATATTCACATAATATTTTATTTATATCGTGCCAGTTGATGAAACATGTCATCTCCAGGCCCCTTCTAAAGTCAAATTTAGGTATACAGAGTATACAGACTGGATCAGATAATAAAGATTCATCAAAATATTTCCTCTCTAAGGAAACCCAGTAGGTTGTATCAAGTCTTGACAAGCAGCATTCACTCCTCCTGAAAGAGCATAGAACCACAGTGACAGTCATCTGCATTGTACATAACTTTGCAGCAATCCCTCATACTGAACATACATGAAGCGACGGTGTAAAAAATAACTCCCCTTTAACAGGGAGGAAAACCTCCATCCCCGTGGGCACAGTGTAAGCTGTTTTCTTGGCAGCATGGTCTTAGTAAATCGTCTCCCCCTGAAATGTTTCTGATGTATGTGATGGCAGTTGTACTGAAACAGTAATTTCCCTCTGGGATCATTAAAGTATTTATGATTCTGATTCTGATCAGAACCAGAACCAGGCTCAGTGTAACTGGTTATCTTCCTCGATGGACTTTAGAGAAGACAGAGCAGAGACACAAAACAGACAAAAAAGCACAGAAGCGCACATTGATCCAGGAATTTAAGACCCAGGTTCTGGCATGACTGCTCAAGGGTATTTATTGTGAGAGATGTCCTAAAGCGTCTCCTCAATATCTTAGTTGGAGTCATTGTCTCTGGCCAGCATATACAGGCCTCCCTCCGTCTATACCCCGCTTATCTGCACAAAGGGGCATGTGCCAAGCAAAATATCTTATTATCTCATTCTTCATGTTATTCTGTCTGCCGGAGCCCTTGCTTCATAGACAGATGGCACTGAGAGAGACGTTGAGAGACACTGCCTGTGAACCTGAGTTGAGACCCCTCTTAGAAATGCTGAAAATGGCAGTCGTATAGTTGAATTGTGGTGACCCCCCCACCCCACTTGGGATTTTTGGATGTGAGTGTTACATAAGAATGTGTGTACAGCGTCCTTTTTTTTTTGTAAGTCTGTCTGTGGTGAGTGGGGCACTAGGGAGGGATGGTGTGAATGAGTTTTTTTTTTTTTCTTCCAGGTACGGGTCCGGTCCGCTCCCTCTCCCAACCCAAGAAGATCTCAAGTCTCCCCCCACGTCCTGCCTTCCTCCGCTGCACTGGCGGGCGCCTTGGCCCTCTGGCGCATTGGTGGTCCTCGGGTGGGTGCCAGCCCATTCCCGGTGCCGGCTTCGCGTGGTCTAGCCCCCCGGGGGTTGGCCGGGGCCCCCACCGCGGGGGCGGGGCGCCCGTGGGGCCTCTGGCCCCCAGGGCCCATGGCCGGGACCACTTCAGCGCGGCTGGCTGGGCTCGTCCCCACGGCTCCTGCGGGCGTCGGCATTGCGGTGGCTGGGGGATTTCCTCAGGGTCGTCTCTCCTCTTTCCTTGGGGGGGGGTTGCTGATTTCCTGTGCTGTGTGTTGGCCCCTCTTGGGCGCCCTGCTTTGGGGGCCCCTTTGGGAATCTGGGGTTATGCCTCTGTGCTCGGGGAAGGCGGGACTTTGGTTCTCCACAACCACTATCGAGCTGTTTCCTTCTGGATGAATCTCACCTAAACTAGTGCACTCTCACAAACTCCCACAGGTGCAGGGTTCCAGGTATTAGGTGTTCACTTATATACAGAAAGCCCATAATTTATTTATTTATTTTCTTTCACTTTCTTTTTTCAAGTATCACTAAATAATAATACATATGATTTAGCAATGGCATCAAAGTGTTACTCGATTGTATCTGTTGCTTTATGTCTGTTGGTTGTGCTGTTCTTTTTGCATCTCTCTTTTCAGGTGATGGAGCAGACGGAGGACGTTTTATCATTCTCTCCCTTTTATTTCTTCTTTCTTTCTTTCACCTCTTCTCTTTCTTTTTTTCTCTTCTTGATCTTCCTTTACTCTCCTACCTTCCCATTGTAGTGTCCATATAATTTGAAACTCTCCCTGCAGGAATCACAATAAAGCTATTTACATGCATAAATCAAGCGGAGCACTATGGCGAAAGCTGGTTGCTCCACTTGCGAAAGCAAAATCTGTTGAGCTCTATTTGGCAGTAAGACATCAATTCTTATTGCCACATTGCTAGACAGGACACTGGGAAAAAAAAAAGTAAATGCTGAAAATGTAAAGTTTCTACTGAAAATAGGAAGGAGGAGTTATTGATTTCCCTTAAAGTTGCTGACTGTTGTGTTAAGTCAGCTTCCATAGTTTAAAAGTGGTTGCTTTTTTGTGTGAAAATTATACTGATGCTGATGATTTGTGCTGTGGCGTTGCTGCATTTGGGGAAAGTCAGGGCCTGGCCCCTCTAGATGTTGCTGTGTAGCTATGTCTACGTTTGCAATATGTTTATGTTTGCAATGATCAGTGAAAAGAGTAATACTGTAAAAACACTGTCCTGTTCAAAACATTTTATGAAAAAAAAAAAAATATATATATATATATATATATATATATATATATATATATATATATATATATATATATATATATATATATATATATATATATATATATATATATATATATATATATATTCTGGCAGACCTGATATATATATCAGGTCTGCCAGAATACTTACAAGCTCAGTAGGCTAAGTCAACTTGAGGTGCCCAGAAATTGGGGCCAGAACAACAAATCGCAGTGAGCCCAACACACCCAGTAGACTGCACAAATACTATGACCTAAGTTCAGCAAGTCCAATCAAAATACTGGAAATGCACGTTACGTTTACGTTCAGCTAAATAGTGTGTGACCATCTAGTGTTGGTCATCCTTGCAAGCTCAATGAAGGACTGATGTGAATCTTTTCACATGAGCCTTTATTTGTAGGTTCATGTAAAACATTTTAAATACATTTAGCATGCATAAAATGGCATTTCTAGTGTGGTGCTTTATGCTAACTTATCTGTTAAATTTAATATTGATCAAAGTCTTAATCACAGAAACAGATCTTATCAATGTTTCAGTTCAGATGACATTATTTATGCAATAAGAAACAACTGTTAGGGATGATCATCCAGAGTTCAGAGCTTGAGTGAAAAGCTAGCTGAGGTATAAACACTTATAAACTGGCTTATAGTCAAATGTGTTAAACTACAAACTAACACATGCTTGGCATGTGTTAGTTTGTAGTTCCAAATTTTCCCTGACGTTTATTAATCTTTGCTGTTTTTACTTTCACACAAAGATAAACTTTTGAAAAGACTTATTTTAGTTTTTCTAAGCAAAATATCCAATCTTCTATGTTTTGGATGTTTTTAATTATTTACAAAATGTTTTTTAGATGTAATGGTAAAGCCCTTTATAATTCTTACCCTCAGGTTTTATACATTAAATTATGTTTCTCTGAAAAACTGTTGAAATTCCAACACAGTGAAACCACTCACCACAAAGTGGCAATGTTAATTTACTGTAAGCAGCTTGGATTTCCTGGAAACTATTAGAAGGCTAAACCAAAAGTGAAAGTAGCATCAAGAATATAAAAGGAGTCGCCTCCAATACAGCCCCTCAGGCGCCACTGCTCTGCAGCATCCTCTGCAGCATCACAAACAGATAAGGAACTCCCGTCTGACAACGCCTTTATTTTTTAATACATTTTTTTTTTGGATTTCATGGAGCAATCTTCTTCAAAAGTAGGAACATTGTGTAGCTTTTTTGATTACTTTAATACATTTCCTTATAAAGGCTTGTTCATTAACATTTTTCACTCCTGCACATCTTAGTAAGTTGTAAAATAGGTTGACAGATTTACATCGCAGATTTCGAATAAAGGCACATTTAGACAGTTAATGTATCAGTAATACATTTTATACCTGCTTCAAAGCGCTAATGAAATATCAATAAAGAAAGGGAGACATTGGACTCTTGTCATATTGTCTAAGACACTTCATCATCCTGTGTAACAGCTGTCGGATAAGTGAAACATTGCTGCAAAAAAATATTTAATTTGCAGGTTTTTAAAAGATGATGAAATATATTCTCAGGTAAATAAACTGAGGAAATATCTTTGGGTAAACTTAAAAATACCAAAAGCATGAAATACATTGGTTCCATTTGCACAGCTATAAAATAAAATATTCAAGGGTTGTTTAACTGTATAACCTGCAGGTGGATCACAGACTTCCTATCTGACTGGAAGCAGCACTTGAAGCTGGGAAAATATGATTCTGACTCACAGCTCATCAGCACTGGTTCCCCCCAGGGCTGTGTTCTTTCTCCTCTGCTGTTCTCCCTGTACACCAACAGCTGCACCTCAAGTCAGCTCCTGAAGTTCGCGGACGACACCACTCTCATCGGACTTATACAGTGGAGATAACGCTGTAAAAACAGTGGAGATGGTTGTGGACTTCAATTCAATTTTCAATTCAATTTTATTTATATAGCGCCAAATCATGAAACATGTCATCTCAAGGCACTTTACAAAATCAAGTTCAATGATATTATACAGATTGGGTCAGATTATACAGATTGGTCAAAAATGTCCTATATAAGGAAACCAGTTGATTGCATCAAAGTCCCAACAAGCAGCATTCACTCCTGGGGAACCGTAGAGCCACAGGGAGAGTCGTCTGCATTGTACATGGCTTTGCTGCAATCCCTCATACTGAGCAAGCATGAAGCGACAGTGGGAAGAAAAACTCCCCTATAACAGGAAGGAAAACCTCCAGCAGAACCGGGCTCAGTATGAACGGTCATCTGCCTCGACCGACTGGGGTTACAGAAGACAGAGCAGAGACACAACAAGAGAAACAAAAAAGCACAGAAGCAAACATTGATCCAGTAATCTGTTCTACATTAGATGGTAGTAGCGGGTGAGCCGTCTTCTCTGGATGATGTCACAGTTAACAGAACGCCAGACCAGGTGTACCTGCTATGAAGAAAAAGAGAGAGAGCAAAAAGTTAAAAGCTGAAATGACGACAGTCATTTCAATGTAATACAATGCAAAACTGGAGAACAGTAGACTGAAGAACAGTAGAAATCAGTAGAGTGAGAAAATTAGACCCTGATGTCCTCCAGCAGCCTAGGCCTATCACAGCACAACTATAGAGATAGCTCAGGGTAACATGAGCCACTCTAACTATAAGCTTTGTCAAAAAGGAAAGTTTTAAGATTAGTCTTAAAAATAGATAGGGTGTCTGCCTCATGGACCAAAACTGGGAGTTGGTTCCACAGGAGAGGAGCCTGATAGCTAAAGGATCTGCCTCCCATTCTACTTTTAGAGACTCTAGGAACCACCAGCAGACCTGCAGTCTGAGAGGGAAGTGCTCTGTTAGGAACATACGGGGTAATCAGAGCTCTGATATATGATGGAGCTTGATTATTAAGGGCTTTATACGTTAGAAGGAGAATTTAAAATTCTATTCTTGATTTAACAGGAAGCCAATGAAGGGAAGCTAAAATTGGAGAAATATGATCCCTCTTGTTGATTTTCATCAGAACTCTTGCCGCAGCATTTTGGATCAGCTGAAGACTTCAAACTGCATTTTGTGGACTTCCTGATAGTAAAGAATTACAATAGTCCAGCCTTGAAGTAACAAATGCATGGACTAGTTTTTCAGCATCACTCCTGGACAGAATGTTTCTAATTTTGGCGATATTCCGGAGGTGAAAAAAGGAAACTCTGGAAACCTGTTTAATATGGGATTTAAATGACATGTCTTGGTCAAAAAGAACACCAAGATTTTTTACTTTATTACCAGAGGCCAAGTTAATGCCATCCAGATTAAGGGATTGATTAAGAACTTTATTTTTTGAAGACTCTGGCCCAAAGATTACAACTTCTGTCTTGTCAGAATTTAAATGCAGGAAATTTAAAGTCATCCAGCTTTTGATGTCATCAAGACATGACTGCAGTCGAAGTAACTGATTGGATTCATCAGGATTTATGGATAAATATAGCTGAGTGTCATCAGCATAACAGTGGAAATTAATCCCATGCTGTCTGATAATTTTGCCAATCGGAACTCATAACTCAGCCCCAGCTACCCCCATCACCCTCTGTGACTCCACCATTGACACTGTGGAGTCTTTCCGCTTCCTGGGAACTATCATCTCCCAGGACCTAAAGTGGGAGCTGAACATCGACTCCCTCACCAAAAATGCCCAGCAGAGGATGTACGTCGTGTGGCAGCTGAAGAACTTCAACCTGCCAAGGACAATGATGGTGCACTTCTACGACTCCATCATTGAGTCCATGCTCACCTCCTCCATCACCATCTGGTACGCTGGTGCCACCGCTAAGGACAAGAGCAGACTACAGCGTGTCATCAGGTCTGCAGAGAAGGTGATTGGCTGCAATCTTCCATCTCTCCAGGACCTGTACGCCTCCAGGACACTGACGCGTGCAGGGAAGATTGTGGCTGATCCCTCGCACCCCAGTCACAGACTATTTCAGACACTTCCCTCTGGCAGGAGGCTGCGGTCCATCAGGACCAGAACCTCACGACACAAGAACAGCTTTTTCCCATCTGCTACCAGCCTTATGAACAAGGCCAAGAGCCGCCTGTGACACTGGACACTGTCTCTCTCCCCGGTTCAGGACTTACAAGCTTCTGCGTTACATTAACGCACAGTTTACTGAGTGTATGTTGCTTCTGTATATATATCGATTTTATTAAATTTAATTTAATTTTATTGTATTCTTATTTTTGTCTGCACCATCAACACCAAGTCAAATTTCTTGTAAGTGGAAACCTACTTGGCGATTAAACTTGATTCTGATTCTGATTCTAACAGTTAAGTAACAATAACTGTAATGATTCTAGCTCAGTCTTTCGCCTGATCACCTCCTCCCCACTGATCACCGTCACCTGCAACTAATTCCCTGCTCTAGTTACTCCTGTCAGCCCATCCCTATATAGGCACTCCTCTTTCAGTTTGTCTTTGCTGGTTTGTCTGATCTCCAAGACTCTGCACTCCCTCAATCACCAGATGTCCAGCTTCCCTTCTGCTCTCCAGCCTGTGCACTCCTCACCAGCCAGTCTGCTACCTCTTGCCTCCCACTCACCTCTTTACTTTGTGTTCCAGTCTTCCCTCTTGTCTCGATCCACCAGCAGGTCCTGACTTTCACCCTGACGCACCACAGCCACAGTCCTCCTTCACATCCTGGTCCCTGTACCGACGCACCACCTGTCCCACTTCGTCAGCACGCTTTGGACCCAGCTCCGGAGCTCATCAGGCTCATTCTGTCAGTGCTCCTGCATCCCGTTTGCGGTGGCCCTGAGGACCACCGTACCCGTCTGCCTGCTTAATCTCCACCCTCTCCAGTCTTCTTCAGCCCGGTCCTGATCCATCCAACCTTCTTTGTGGCAATAAAGCTCCTAAATATCTGGTTCTGTGTGTGGTTTGAATTTGGGCTCAGACCCCGGTCATTACAGTACAAACTGTTATGTTCATGTTTGACAATTACCAGGCCTCTTGTCTTGCTCAGATTCTTTTATTAAAGTCTCCTTTTATGGATCTCCTCACACAGGTTTCTCACAGGTGTGTCATCAAGACTCTCTCTGCTTCTGTTGTCCTATTCTTTACATTTATGCATTCACATAAACTCATGATCGCCATCTAGTGGACCTAAACATAATTCATTCAATCATTACATCCTCCTTTCTTTAAAGTAAGAATGTTACAAAAATAATCCTGTCAAAGAATAACAACAGACATTGTATGAAACCTATAGAGCATAATACCACATAATTATAATGAAGCTTACTTCACTTTCACCTATCCTAATTAACACTCATTTAAAACATGAATTACAATATGCAGACATTTTAACTTGGAGTTTTCAACAAACTGCGACGATTTCGTCTCAGAACTTGTCCATCTTCAGTTTTCACTTCAAATGAACGTGGAGCTACTTCCTGCAGAATAGTTGCTTTAGTATTCCATCCCTTATCATCCTGAATCCTTACTGGGTCCTTGTATGACAGTGGGGGTAGAATCTTAGTTGATCTGTCATAATATGACTTTTGTTTTGCTTTCTGCTTTTGTAACTTGTACTCCAACTTTGACGATTTCTTTGCACCTTGTTCTTTACTTTCATAACTTGGTAGAGTTGTACGAATCTTCCGATTCATCAAAAGTTCAGCAGGTGAAAATCCACATTGCAATGGTGATGATCTGTAGCTTAATAAAGCTAAATATGGGTCAGAGTTACTATCTGCAGCTTTCTTCAGAAGTTGCTTAAGAATATGAACTCCTTTCTCCGCTTTTCCATTCGATTGAGCATAATGAGGACTTGATGTTACATGCTTGAAATCATACTGTTCCACAAACTTTTGCCATTCTCTACTACTAAAACATGGTCCATTGTCACTCACCACAATATGTGGAATCCCATGCCTTGCAAAGATTGATTTAGAATGAGTTATGACACAATTTGATGACATGTTAGCTAACAGAGCCATCTCTGGATAATTTGAATAGTAATCAATGATCACTAAATAATCTTTACCTTTAAAATGAAACAAATCCATTCCCACTTTCAGCCATGGTGATGTTGGAATGTCAGTTGTTATCATAGGTTCCTTGTACTGTTTGTTTCTAAATGTCTGACATGTGTCACATTTACTTATTAACAACTCAATATCCTTGTTCAATCCAGGCCAGAAAGCTGATTCCCTAGCTCTTCTTTTACAGTTTTCAATGCCTAGGTGACCCTCATGAATCCGCTGTAGAATGTCCTGTCTTAACTCTTGTGGAATCACAATTCTGTTGTTTTTCAGTAACAGCCCATTCACCACGCTTAGGTCAGCTTTAACTTTGAAGAACTGGGAACATGAGCCTATTGGCCATCCTTCATCCATATTCTGCATGACCAACTGTAACTCTGTATCCTTAGCTGTTGCCTCAATTATTTGCTGTAACTTGCCATCTGACACAGGCAACACAGTGGACACCAAATTCACATGGCACTGAATATCCTCTTTAGTTGAACTCACACTTTTGTCCGTAGGGGCTTTAGACAGAGCATCTGCAAGAATCAGATGCTTCCCTGGAGTGTAGATCAGCGTAAATTCATACCTCAGCATCTTCATCATAAGCCTGCTTCTGTTCTCAGATAATGGACTTGTGTCTATACTTGTCCTGTTAGATCTCAGTGCTGCGTTTGATACAGTTGATCACAATATTCTCCTACAAAGACTTGAACATACTGTAGGGATTAAGGGGAAAGCATTAGGCTGGTTTAAATCTTATCTGTCAGACAGATTCCAATTTGTTCATGTTAATAATAAATCTTCCTCAAACTCTAGGGTCACCTGTGGAGTACCACAGGGTTCAGTCCTTGGACCAATTCTCTTTACTATATATATGCTTCCGATAGGCAAAATTATCAGACAGCATGGGATTAATTTCCACTGTTATGCTGATGATACTCAGCTATATTTATCCATAAATCCTGATGAATCCAATCAATTACTTCGACTGCAGTCATGTCTTGATGACATCAAAAGCTGGATGACTTTAAATTTCCTGCATCTAAATTCTGACAAGACCGAAGTTTTAATCTTTGGGCCAGAGTCCTCAAAAAATAAACTTCTTAACCAATCATTTAATCTGGGTGGCATTAACCTGGCCTCTGGTAATAAAGTAAAAAATCTTGGTGTTATTTTTGACCAAGACATGTCATTTAAATCCCATATTAAACAGGTTTCCAGAGTTTCCTTTTTTCACCTCCGGAATATCGCCAAAATTAGAAACATTCTGTCCAGGAGTGATGCTGAAAAACTGGTCCATGCATTTGTTACTTCAAGGCTGGACTATTGTAATTCTTTACTATCAGGAAGTCCACAAAATGCAGTTCAAAGCCTTCAGCTGATCCAAAATGCTGCAGCAAGAGTTCTGATGAAAATCAACAAGAGGGATCATATTTCTCCAATTTTAGCTTCCCTTCATTGGCTTCCTGTTAAATCAAGAATAGAATTTAAAATTCTTCTTCTAACGTATAAAGCCCTTAATAATCAAGCTCCATCATATATCAGAGCTCTGATTACCCCGTATGTTCCTAACAGAGCACTTCGCTCTCAGACTGCAGGTCTGCTGGTGGTTCCTAGAGTCTCTAAAAGTAGAATGGGAGGCAGATCCTTTAGCTATCAGGCTCCTCTCCTGTGGAACCAACTCCCAGTTTTGGTCCGTGAGGCAGACACCCTGTCTACTTTTAAGACTAGGCTTAAAACTTTTCTTTTTGACAAAAATTATAACTAGTGACTCATGTTACTCTCAGCTACCTTTATAGTTTTACTGCTATAGGCTTAGGTTACTGGAGTATATCAGGATCTAATTTTCTCACTCTATTGAGTTCTACTGTTCTTCAATTATGCATTATGTGTTGTCATTTCTGCTTTAACTTTCTGTTCTCTCTCTTTTCTCTTCATAGTAGGTACACCTGGTCTGGCGTTCTGTTAACTGTGACATCATCCAGAGAAGACGGCTCACCTGCTACTACCATCTAATGTAGAACAGATTACTACATCAATGTGTGCTTCTGTGCTTTTTTTTTTCTCTTGTTGTGTCTCTGTTCTGTCTTCTGTAACCCCAGTCGGTCGAGGCAGATGACCGTTCATACTGAGCCCGGTTCTGCCGGAGGTTTTTTTTCCCGTTAATGGGTGGTTTTTCTTCCCACTGTCGCTTCATGCTTGCTCAGTATGAGGGATTACAGCAAAGCCATGTACAATGCAGATGACTCTTCCTGTGGCTCTACGGTTCCCCAGGAGTGAATGCTGCTTGTTGGGACTTTGATGCAATCAACTGGTTTCCTTATATAGGAAATTTTTGACCAATCTGTATAATCTGACCCAATCTGTATAATATGATTGAACTTGACTTTGTAAAGTGCCTTGAGATGACATGTTTCATGATTTGGCGCTATATAAATAAAATTGAATTGAATTGAATTGAATTGAATTGAATTGAATTGAAGCCTCTGAATCCTCGGTGACATCTCGTTCAGATGTTTTTTTATGATGGAAACCAAGGGTCGGTGATCAGTTTCAACTAAAAAAGATGGCAGACCATACACATAGTTATGAAACCGTTCAAGTCCATAAGCCAGCCCCAAACATTCTTTTTCAATTTGAGCATATCTGCATTCAGCTTTCGTCATGGCTCTGGACGCATAAGCCACTGGCTTCCAATGTTCATTCTCAGCCTGAAGAAGAACTGCTCCAAGCCCATCTTTTGAGGCATCTGTAGACAGTTTTATTTTTTTAGTTGGATCGTAGAAGGTGAGCACTGGTTCCATAGTCAGATATTTTTTTAGTTCCTTCCACTCTTGTTCATGAACTTCTGTCCACTGGAACTTACTATCGTTGCACAGGAGTCTGCGAATGTTTGTCATTTTTGCACTCAAATTGGGAATGAATTTTCCTATAAAATTAATCATCCCCATGATGCGCAGGACACCCATTTTGTCGACAGGCGGTGGCATCTTCAAGATGGCTTGTATTTTATCTTTATCTGGTTGAACACCTTGGGCAGATAGTTTGTCTCCGAGAAACATAATTTCTTCGACGCAAAACTCACATTTATTTTTATTGAGCTTCAATCCATTTTTCCGTATGCGCTCCATGACGCGTCTCAATCTGTCATTGTGTTCTTGAGCTGTTGATCCCCAGATAATGATGTCATCAATGTAGACTCTCACTCCTTCCAAGCCTTCTATGATCCGCTCCATTGCTTTATGGAATATCTCTGGTGCCGATTTTATCCCAAAAGGCAGTCTTAGAAAACAGTATCTTCCAAAAGGTGTGTTAAAGGTACAATACTTGGTACTGCTTTCATCCAGCTTTACTTGCCAGAACCCTTGTGATGCATCTAACTTGGTGAAATAACTTGCTCCAGCCATTTCACTGATTATTTCCTCTCGAGTGGGTATTTGATAATGTTCTCTCCTGATGTTCTCATTTAAATCTTTTGGATCCATGCATACTCTTAATTCTCCATTCTTCTTCTTTGTAACCACTATGGAATTAACCCAATCTGTGGGCTCTTCCACCTTCTGAATGACTCCCAACTTGGCCATTCTGTCCAATTCATTTTTCAACCCCTCTCGCAGTGGTGCTGGTATACGACGAGCAGCATGCACAACAGGCAGAGCGCCCTCTCTCAGCTGAATCTTGTATGTGCAGGGTACAGCACCTAGTCCTTTAAAGACATCCTCATAATCCTGAAGCATTGCATCCACAGGGTTATTAGATTCATTTAATTCAGTATTTATGTGATAAACTCTTTTCACCAGTCCAAGTTCTTCACAGGATTTATCACCTAAAAGTGACTCACGATCTTCCTTTACAACTGAGAAGAACACACAATGTTTTGTTCCTTTAACTGTCACATTCAGCTGACATGTTCCAATGCACTCAATTGATTGTCCATTATAGTCTCTTAGACCCGACTTTACTTCTTTTAGATGAGGTTTTACCTGCATTTCTTTTATATCGGACATACTTATGAGATTCGCCTTCGCACCTGTGTCCAATCTGAACTTAACCATGGTTCCATTTATCAACAAAGGCATTATCCATTTATCATCTCTGTCAACACGCTGCACTTTTTCTGACTCATTTTCACAGCTCACAACACCAATAAAGAATGTATCACTTAGGTCAGTATCATCTACTAAGTTTACATGATTCCTCTTCTTGTCTTCTTTCCTCTTCATAAAGCATTGCTTTGCAAAATGATTCTTTCCACGGCAATTTAAACACTGCTTACCGTAAGCAGGACATTGTCTCACTTTATGCCGTGATCCACAGCGCTTACAGTTGATAATGGCTTCTTCTTGCAGCTGCCTCGTCGTCTGTGCATGTCGTTTCCTCTGGCAGGACACCACTCCTACTGCTGCTGTTCCATCACTGAACTGTAAAGTAGTTCCTGTTGAAAGTTCAGAAAATGTCCTTACTTGCTGCAGAGACAGTTCACTCGCCCGACACATCTTTACCGCTGTTTCCAGGTTCAGTTCAACTTCTCTCAGCAGTCTCTCTCTGAGCTTCCCATCACGTACTCCAAAGACGATCTGATCTCTGATCATCGAGTCCTTCAGCAGACCAAAATTGCACGACTGAGCTTTCACTTTTAGGTCTGTCAGAAAGTTATCGAAGGGTTCATGCTGAGTCTGCATTCGGGAACGAAACACATATCTCTCATAACATTCATTCTTCTTAGGTGAACAGTGATCATCAAATTTACTTAGCACAACATCCAACTTTTCTTTGTCTTCTGGTTCATCAAACACAAATGTGTTGTAGACTTCCAAAGCCTGCGCTCCTGCTATGGTCAGCAACATTGCTACCTTTCTTGGCTCCGGCTTTGTCTCCAACCCCATTGCGGCAACATACAGTTGAAAGCGTTGTTTGAAAGCACGCCAATGCTCATCCACATTTCCTGTCAGCTTCAAGCTCTCCGGTGGTTTCAGCTCCATGGTCGGCCTTTCAGTTCACTCCTGACACCATGTTATGTTCGTGTTTGACAATTACCAGGCCTCTTGTCTTGCTCAGATTCTTTTATTAAAGTCTCCTTTTATGGATCTCCTAACACAGGTTTCTCACAGGTGTGTCATCAAGACTCTCTCTGCTTCTGTTGTCCTATTCTTTACATTTCTGCATTCACATAAACTCATGATCGCCATCTAGTGGACCTAAACATAATTCATTCAATCATTACACAAACCAGCCATGACAGAGTCCGTCACCCACACAGAGCCAATTCGGGGACCGTAGCATAATGGGGGATGACGAGGAGCTGCAGAGGGCTCCGCAGGCTGTAGCGGTCCCGTCTAGTCAATTGGATTCGGCCGTCCTGCATGGATCGGCTCGCCGCCGGAGGCGAGGACGTCAGCCTGCCTGTCAGGTCTCTCTCACCTCCGTGAAGCCATTAGCCGAGCCAACCCGGCTGCCATCTGCTGCCGAGCCCCTGTCCCAGTCGGTAGACTCCATTGCTCCTGCTGCTACTTCCTGCCCAGTTCCTTGCTCTGTAGTCCGGAACCAGCAGACCAACGGAGCCAAGCTCTCCACAGCTCCCCCTTGTGACGCCCCCAGCTCAGAGTACAGAAGACTGGAGGACAAAATAAGAACTTTTGCCCCTACAATCAAGCGTCTGAGGGAGACTCTATTTTCTCAGTACTCTGAAGAGCTGGAGAGAAAATTAAAGGAGTTGGAGGACAAGTGTAGATCAGCTCTCAGGGCATTCTACAGCCGTTCTGCTCCTGTCACCGAGTGTCCGGCCGACGCCTCACCTTCTGCTCCTGTAACAGAGTGTCCGGCCGACGCCTTGCCTTCCACTTCTGTCACCGAGTGTCCGGCCGACGCCTTGCCTTCCACTTCTGTCACCGAGTGTCCGGCCGACGCCTCGCCTTCCGCTCCTGTCACCGAGTGTCCGGCCGACGCCTCGCCTTCCGCTCCTGTCACCGAGTGTCCGGCCGACGCCTCGCCTCCTGATTCGGTCACCGAGGGTCTGGCCGACGCCTCACCTCCTGATTCGGTCACTAAGGGTCCAGCGGACGCCTCAGTCCCAGAGCAAGTTTGTGAAGGTGCACATGCCCCAGTCTGGGACGATGTTACAATGGCCGCACCACATGTTGAGGAGTCTCACCTTTGGGACTTCTTCTATGGGGACAGGGAGAACCTGTTCTCGATAAGGGCTGTTCCGGCCCATGGAGGGGCTGCGCACATTGCGGCCACTGAAGGCTTCCCTGCTTTGCCATCGCAGGAGGACCCGCCTGCGCCCATGCCTCAAGAGGAGGTCCAGGGGGACCCGCCTGCGCCCAAGCCTCAAGAGGAGGTCCAGGGGGACCCGCCTGCGCCCAAGCCTCAACAGGAGGTCCAGGAGGACCCGCCTGCGCCCAAGCCTCAACAGGAGGTCCAGGAGGACCCGCCTGCGCCCAAGCCTCAACAGGAGGTCCAGGAGGACCCGTCGCCGACTTGCGACGCGACGACCCAGGAGGGTCCGTCGTCGACCTGTGAGGTGGGAACCCAGGTGGACGCTTCCTCCTTCGAGCGCCCCGGTCCTCGGGAGAGGGCTCAGCACCCAAGATCTCCTGGAGACTTTGCCCCCCTTGGTGTTCTTCTGAAGCCTCAGCCCCTGGTCGCCCTGGTAGACAGCCATCTCTGGGAGAAACTTTACTGGCTGTCACTGTCTGACATACTCCAGAGGCTGGTTTTGAGACTTTTTGTTGCCAAGGGTCTGTCCTCCATGACAGCCTGTAGCCAGGTTCCCCCACCAGACGCCTGTAGCTAGGTTCCCCCACCAGACGCCTGTAGCCAGGTTCCCCCACCAGACACCTGTAGCCAGGTTCCCCCACCTGTCGCCTGTAGCCAGGCTTCCCCTTCTGTCGCCTGTAGCCAGGCTTCCCCTTCTGTCGCCTGTAGCCAGGCTTCCCCTTCTGTCGCCTGTAGCCCGGCGCCCCCCTGCAGACCCAACCTTTCCCCAGAGCCGGGTCCCAACGGACTCGCCCCTGGGCGCCGCTTCCGAGCCAGCGCTGCCCGGTGCGCCTCATCAAGCTGGCGCAGTCCAGCACGCCCCCACATATTTGTACGTCCGGTTGGGGTTGTTTTTTGTTCTTTGGTTCCTGGCCCTCTGTCCTATGCCTCCCTCCGCCCACCCTGGGTGGGTAGTTTTTCATTTTTTTGGTCTTTGTCAGGTCTGCCCCTATTATGCATGGCTTTGGGCGTCTGGAATCCGCCCTTGGGGGGGGGGGGGGGTTCTGTAATGATTCTAGCTCAGTCTTTCGCCTGATCACCTCCTCCCCACTGATCACCGTCACCTGCAACTAATTCCCTGCTCTAATTACTCCTGTCAGCCCATCCCTATATAAGCACTCCTCTTTCAGTTTGTCTTTGCTGGTTTGTCTGATCTCCAAGACTCTGCACTCCCTCAATCACCAGATGTCCAGCTTCCCTTCTGCTCTCCAGCCTGTGCACTCCTCGCCAGCCAGTCTGCTACCTCACGCCATCCCAGGTTAGTTGATCTTGCCTCCCACTCACCTCTTTACTTTGTGTTCCAGTCTTCCCTCTTGTCTCGATCCACCAGCACGTCCTGGCTTTCACCCTGACGCACCACAGCCACAGTCCTCCTTCACATCCTGGTCCCTGTTCCGACGCACCACCTGTCCCACTTCGTCAGCACGCTTTGGACCCAGCTCCGGAGCTCATCAGGCTCGTTCTGTCAGTGCTCCTGCGTCCCGTCTGCGGTGGCCCTGAGGACCACCGTACCCGTCTGCCTGCTTAATCTCCACCATCTCCAGTCTTCTTCAGCCTGGTCCTGATCCATCCAACCTTCTTTGTGGCAATAAAGCTCCTAAATATCCGGCTCTGTGTGTGGTTTGAATTCGGGCTCGGACCCCGGTCATTACAATAACATGATTTGATATAAAAAGTCTTGATCAGTTTAAGGAAAAAAATTCTTCCTAATGTCTTGCTAAAAGTAAAATTGCCAGATTTATTTAAGCTAACATTATTAATTTAGCTGAAATTCTTTCCAGAAAACTCTATTTAACCTTTTTAGCCACACAATCCCTTCTTTGTCCCAATTGGGTTGACACACCGCCAATCCCACACACCTTCAAAAAAATAAAAAGCTTTTTTAATAGCTACATTACAGCCTGCAGGTTTAATTTGATATGTGTCTGATGACAAGAGAGAGGGAGAGAGAATGTCACGGTTTTGGTTTTGTTTGTTTTACTTAGGACATTTTCTGGACTTCTCTTATTCGGTCTGTCTTCTCTAAGCCATCACCCACTATTCAATTAGCCCAGTTTTCCTCCAGCCATCATCCTACCCTAGACCCTCCCCCCAAGTTACACAACTCCCCCCTACTTCCACCCCACAACCCCCTAGGTCAGTGGTTTTATGTACCATCTCCTTTGTGACTTCTTTCACGCTACGTTAGCTTAGAGTTAAATTTTATTTCGGGATAGACTTAATTCTGTAATACACAACCAATCTCCGGGTCAGGAAATGTCTTTTTCTCAGATTACTTAGAACAAAATGTGTCTGCATACTTTGTAGGTGGCCAGGACATCGCTTTCAGGGTTTACTTAGAATCAAATGGTCAGATTCAATTACAGGTAGATGTCTGTTAAGATAGAGCTTATCCACTCAGACAAGATTAGCATGGAATGGTATTTCCCCCCTTTAGTAAACATATCCGTCGGGGGTTTTCACTGTTTACATACAATCAAATGGTCAGATACAAGTATGGGTAGGTGTCTGTAAAGATAACAGCTTATCCAATCAGACGAGTTTAGGGGAGGAATAGGATTTTTTTTCCGTTTTTCATGATATAATCCCTTTCAAATTCGCCGTGTTTAGACATCTCCATAGTGATCAAATCCTGTTCAGCATGGCCCGAGTAGGAAACTATGGGGTTCCATTTGTGCCAAAAATATGTTCATGCGTCTTCTGATGTGTTCATGTGTCTATGTAAGGTGTGTATGTACAGTATAGTGCTTGTGTAATGAAAAGTGTGTTGATATATTAAAGAATTATTTTTGTTCTTTCACAATGTATTTTGGGAAAAACTGGTTAGTTTTAGACTAAGAGCAACATATATGCTCGTGAACAACATGTGTCATTTTGCTATAACTTGTTTTAACTTGTGGTGGGAACCTATGACAACGTCTTATGGGAAAGACTGATTCCTTATTTTGTTTGATTTGCTGTATTCTGAGTTTGCAATGTTATTTTGCTTCACACACTGCTGAGATGCTGGGAACGTTTTTTGTTTGGGAAACATGTTTTGGAAACAGGCTAACAGCTCAGATGGGAGGGAGAAGTGGCCGCTTTCGCTCCCATCTGATACTTTGTTTATTAGTATAAAAAGGAGGGAACCATCCTCAGTCATTGAAGTCTGCCGTGTGAGGATGCCCGGCCGCATTGATGTCGCTCTAACCGGACTGACCGACTTCCCAGTCCTGTACCATGGTAAGGGATGGAACATCACGCCTGTTTGAAAGCAATGTTGCTTTAAGTGCTTGCTACTTTGCGTGTGCGAAGTGCTTGCTGTTTTGTTGCTATATTCTGTGGGGAATAATGAAGGACATAGTTATTCTGCCAGGTATAGTGTTTGTTAGTGCTTGCTACTTTGCGTGTGTGTTACGGCCCCCCCCTTTTTGTGAGGAGGGGAGTAACACGACAACCACAACAATTTGACAGAGTCCAGGTGAATGTTGTAAAAAGGAGGGATTTATTGATTGCAAAAATCCCGAGAAGGCTCACACAAACTGTGGGGGGAGAAAGGGGTGGTTAGGTGGTGCCAAATCAAAGAAAATAATAAAACAAAACAGGGCCTAACTACCATCTGGGCTAAAGAAACAAAAGAAAACAAAAACCCTGTCTATCTAATCTAACAAAAGTTTCCACCAAAACTTTACATGGGTGGCACCCACCTACTTGCCTAGTGTATCTAACAGAAAAACAAACATCTACGTGATGAAATGTACAGGGTACCCCAAACTTACCTCACCCTCTAACTCCCACCACAAACCTTCACACAAAGAGCAAACAACACAAGCGTCAGGTAACAAAGCCAGATTGGATCTCTAGCTCTCCCCAGCTGGGCTGCTTAAATAAGGCCTCCCTGGATGCTGATTGGCCCATGGTTGGTGAGAATCAATCAAGGGAGATTGACACCAGCTTTCCCCAGTACCTGTGAAGAGACAAAGGGGGAGGGGAAAGAGAAACAGCCTGCAGGCATGTAACACCCCCACCCTTATAAGTCCAAACATAAATGTTTGGAATACTCAAGGTAAAAAAAAAAAAAACAGGCTCAAAAAGCACGTGACAAAGCATCTGCCAATACATTCTCAGACCCCTTTTTATGGCAGATCTTCAGGTTGTACTCCTGAATGATCAAAGCCCACCGCATAAGTCTTTGATTTTGATTATACATCCTGGAAAGAAAGACAAGTGGGTTATGGTCTGTGAAGACAGTGATTGGTTCTACACTCAAGCCAAGGTAAGCTTCAAAATGCTGTAAGGCCAAGAGTAGTGCAAGCGCTTCCTTCTCAATGGTAGAATATCTACCTTGATGAAGATTAAACTTCCTTGAGAAGTAGCTTACGGGATGCTCTATTCCGTCTTTATCATCCTGCAGAAGGACAGCTCCTACCCCAACAGCACTGGCATCTATGTCCAGTTTAAATGGCAGACTAAAATTTGGGGCGGAAAGAACAGGAGAACACGAGAGCAATCCTTTTAGATGTTCAAAAGCATGCTGACATTCATCAGACCAAGTAAAAGTTGTAGAAGGTCTGGTCAAAGTGGTTAAAGGAGCAGCTACCATAGAAAAGTTTTTACAAAACCGACGGTAGAATCCTGCCATTCCCAGGAATCGACGGAGCTCCCTCCTGCTTGAAGGAACAGGAAAGTCCGAAATTACTTTGACTTTTGCATCCACAGGACACACTTTTCCTCCACCAACCTGTTGACCCAGATAGACAATGGTACCTTTACCAAACTCGCACTTTGAAAGATTGAGCGTCAGGGACGCAGCTGAAAGACGTTTGAAGACCTCAAGCAAAACAGAAAGATGGGTAGACCAGTCGTTTGAATATACCACAATGTCATCTAGATATACCCGGCAGTTTGACACATCTCCCAATACTCTATTTACAAGCCTTTGAAATGTAGCCGGTGCATTACATAGCCCAAAAGGCATCACTGTGTACTGAAGAAAACAGTCCGGTGTAACAAAAGCTGAGATATCAGAGGCCTGTTTGGTTAGAGGTACTTGCCAATACCCTTTCAGCATGTCAAGTTTAGTGACAAATCTTGCAGGTCCGATTTCATCAATACAGTCTTCAATGAGGGGTAACGGGTGTGCATCAAGGACTGTGACAGAATTCACCTTACGAAAGTCCGTGCAGAACCTTGGACTTCCATCAGCCTTCATGTCTAATAGACATGGGGAACTCCATGGGCTGCAACTCTGAATGGCAAGTCCATTTTTAATAAGGTACTCCACTTCCTTTTTTATGACCTCCCTCTTTGTGGCATTGACACGATATGCTCTCTGCTTTATAGGTGCAGGATTGGAAAGAACAATGTCATGGGACACCACATTAGTCTTGGTAGGAACATCCCCAAACAGACATTGGAAGTCTGATATGAGTTTTGTGATGTCCTCCACTTGGTCACTCGATAAATGTGACAAATAGTCAGGCAAGTTAGCCAGTATTTCACTATTACTAAGCCTTGCAACTTGTGGAGGATCTTTGCGTGTTACTATATCCTCCTCAGCCGACTTTGACACACAGGTTACAGGGGAAATGGTTTCAACCCGATTCTGGGTTGCTTGGTCGGTCTCTCTTGAATGATACAGTTTTATCATATTGACATGACAAAGCCTGGTCTTGCGGCGGCGATCAGGAGTTTGAACAATGTAATTTGTTTCACTAAGTTTCTTTTCTACCACATATGGCCCAGAGAACTTTGTTTCCAGAGACGAGCCAGGGATGGGCAGCAAGATCAAAACCTTATCACCAGGGTTGAACTCACGAGTGACTGCTTTCTGGTCATAATGTTGTTTCATTTTGACCTGCTTTGAAGCCAAGGCTTTCTGCGCAAGTGCGCAAGCTGTCTGAAGGCGCTCTCTCATCTTTGAAACATACTCTGTAATACTTTTTACAGAGTGAGAGGATGAGATTAGTTGGTCTTTAAGGACATTTAAAGGTCCCCTGACCTCATGTCCAAACACAAGTCCAGCAGGACTACAACCTAAAGTGTCCTGCACTGTTCCACGCACGGCAAACAATAGAAATGGGATACCTTCATCCCAGTCTTTCTCTGTATCCATACAGTATTTTCTCAGCATCGCTTTTAAGGTCTGGTGAAACCTTTCAAGTGCACCTTGGCTTTCAGGGTGGTAAGAGCTTGAGGTGACATGCTCTACACCCAACTGTTTTAGTGCCTGGGCAAAGGTTCTAGACTTAAAGTTTGTGCCCTGGTCTGTTTGGACAACTTTGGGAAGACCAAACACTGAGAAAAACTTTACCAGAGCTTTGGTAATCATGGGAGCTGTGATCCTCCGCAGGGGAACGGCTTCAGGAAACCTGGTGGAAGCACACATTATAGTCAAGATGAACTGGTTTCCACTTCTAGACTTTGGCAAAGGCCCCACACAATCTACAATCACCCTTCCAAATGGTTCACCCACAACTGGAATTGGGGACAAAGGAGCAGGAGGTATAACCTGGTTTGGCTTGCCTGCAACCTGGCAGACATGGCAAGTACGACAATAAAGTGAAACATCAGATTTGAGACCTGGCCAAAAGAAGTGTTTAAGAACTTTGCTATACATTTTATTTATACCCAGATGCCCCGACAGTGGGTGATCGTGTGCTAATGCTAGCACCTGCATGCGATACCTTGTTGGCACAACCACCTGATAAACAGTACTCCAGTCTTCCAAGTTTTCACCAGCCCAGCGTCGCAACAAGAGACCATCATCAACCATATATGCCACCTTCTTCCCCTGGGCTTCCTCCTGGGTAAGAACAGAAGAATGACATTTCAACAGAGTCATGTCCTGTTTTTGAGCAGCAATGAATTCCTCCCTGGAAGCTGGTAATTTCATCATCTCTGGACCTGGAAGAGGAAATACTTTTTTAGATTTGTTGAGTTCAGTCTCCGATCCGGCTGATTGAGTCTGCTCTGTAGCAAGAAAAGAGTCAGACAAATCAAGATTGTATTTCTTTGACTGGGCCCGCGTAACCACACAAGCAGGAAAAATGTCAGGCATTGGTTCAAAGACCACACTTGTGTCAGGTGTGTCCAACACCTCAGGCACAGGCAATACCTTTCCACCTGCCAAGTCATTCCCTAGAATGAGATCAATCCCCTTTATGGGCAAGGTGGGAAGAACAGCAACCCTGCAAAAACCACTCACAAGAGATGAGTCAAGGTAGATATTATGCAGTGGTGCAGATACAAAGGTCATTCCAATACCTTGAACAACCACTCTGGACTGACAAGATGACATGACAGGCAAAGACAAGATACCCTCCCGAATGATTGTCTGGGACCCACCGGTGTCCCTCAGGATTATGACTTGTCGGCCATCCTTTGGATCCCCTGTTAAAGAAACAAGACCCTGGGTAACAAAAGGTATGAAACAGGGATCTAGTTCATTCTCATTTTTAGCAGTTTGGTTGCTGGAGTGCGACACATTTTTAAGCAACCCAACACCTTTTGTCTGTGTTGCCAAAGCTTTGCTCTTTAATGAAAGGCAGTCAGCAATGACATGGCCTTTTTTATGACAGTAAAAACACTCCCTTACCTCACGTGGAGAAAGAGATTGCTGCTTAGCCTTAGCTTCTGACTGAGTGGGGTCAGTTTTTTGTTGACGAATATTCAAAACTTTATCTGAACGAGGTACAGACACAAATACATTCTTATGAGTCAACATAAACTCATCAGCGAAAATGGCTGCTTTCGATAAAGAGGCCACCTTTTGCTCATTCAGGAAAACCACCATTCTGTCAGGCAATGTGTTCTTGAAATCCTCCAACAGAATTAGTTGGCGAAGGGATTCAAAGTCATCTTTAACCTCACTTGCAGCACACCATTTATCAAAAAGTAGCCCCTTCTCACGTGCAAACTCCACATAGGTCTGGCCACTAGACCTCTTATGGTTCCTGAACTTTTGCCTGTAAGCTTCAGGTACAAGTTCGTAAGCACGTAAGATTGACTTTTTCAGCACCTCATACTTCATGCCCTCCTCTGTTGACAGGGATGAAACAACCTCCTGTGCTTTACCTATGAGCTTGCACTGCAATAGAACAGCCCACATCTCCTTTGGCCACTCCAGTGCCACCGCAATCCTCTCAAATGCATTGAAATAAGAGTCCACTTCTGACTCCCTAAACACAGGCACCAAAGCAATATTCTTGCTGACATCAAACTTGTGTTTGTCCGACACCACCTGTGGAGAATCAAAGTTCACAGATGAACGAGGAGGCGAGGTGCCACGTGAAAGTCTTAGAGCTTCCACCTCTAGCTGTTTCAGCTTAATCTCTTTTTCAGCTTCAATTTCCAACTTGCGCATTTCAAGTTTGAAATCAAACTCAGCTTTTCTTACCAACTCCCTCTCCTTTGCCTCCAGCTGTAGGCGAGCCAGCCGAACCTTAAGTCTGACATTACCACTGGAGCCACTGAGCTCTGGTGACACTGGATCAAACCGTGGTAAAGTCGCAGGGGGCGCCTGTGGCTCTGCCAACCCCCTTGGTGGCGTTGCCATTACAGCATCTCCTTCATCTTTTGAAGGAGGGAGTCCTAAATCAACAGAAGGAACATCACAAACATCTACATCCATTTTACTTGGGTCCGCCAGGACTTTGATCTCAACCAGTTTTTGAACAACAATGTTCTTAATTTCAGCTTTTGAAAAGTGTTTTTTCACTGAAATGTCAAAATGCTCAGCAAGACATAACAAGTCGTCCTTACGACACAACTCCAGCTGTTCATGGCTAGGAGCCTGTACAAAGTCCTCTAAGCTGAAGCTCATTTCTAAACAGACACAAAGATCTCTCAACTTATTATGGATGTCTACAGCTCAGGGAAAATGGTTTCTCCCGGACGAGCCCCCACTTGTTACGGCCCCCCCCTTTTTGTGAGGAGGGGAGTAACACGACAACCACAACAATTTGACAGAGTCCAGGTGAATGTTGTAAAAAGGAGGGATTTATTGATGACAAAAATCCCGAGAAGGCTCACACAAACTGTGGGGGGAGAAAGGGGTGGTTAGGTGGTGCCAAATCAAAGAAAATAATAAAACAAAACAGGGCCTAACTACCATCTGGGCTAAAGAAACAAAAGAAAACAAAAACCCTGTCTATCTAATCTAACAAAAGTTTCCACCAAAACTTTACATGGGTGGCACCCACCTACTTGCCTAGTGTATCTAACAGAAAAACAAACATCTACGTGATGAAATGTACAGGGTACCCCAAACTTACCTCACCCTCTAACTCCCACCACAAACCTTCACACAAAGAGCAAACAACACAAGCGTCAGGTAACAAAGCCAGATTGGATCTCTAGCTCTCCCCAGCTGGGCTGCTTAAATAAGGCCTCCCTGGATGCTGATTGGCCCATGGTTGGTGAGAATCAATCAAGGGAGATTGACACCAGCTTTCCCCAGTACCTGTGAAGAGACAAAGGGGGAGGGGAAAGAGAAACAGCCTGCAGGCATGTAACAGTGTGCAAAGTGCTTGCTGTTTTGTGTTGCTGTGTTCTGTGGGGAACAATAAATGTGGGCCTTATATTCTAACAAAAACAGAGTTTGAGTCCTTATTTGTGTTTGCCGATCTCTTCCGCACCTGAATAAAAATTTCATAAAACATTTTGCAGGATAGAGAAGAGACTGCAATATACAAATATGGAAGTGAAGATAGTCCTGAGGTGGGAACAGCTTCTTTTTAAGAAGATAGCGTTGTGTGTGCGCAGTAGTGGAAGAAACCGGAACTGTGGGGCGCTCCGCTGCAGGCAGCGGGACCCAAAGACTTATTGGCAGTGTTGCAGAGAATTAAAAAAACAGTAGGAGAAACACTGCCTTATATCCTAAATTCAAATCAAAACATTATTCAAGTTTACCATGCATACAATGTATCTGCAAGGGGTCCTTCAAAAGTAGCATAAAAGTTGTTTTGTGAGAATGCTGGATGTTCCAAGTTATTTACATACCGAGCAGGGTGGTGTGCCTGGGCAAAGGACATATAAAACATATACCAAATCCTGGTCTGATGTATTGCAGCTGGCAACTGTTATATGTAAAATAGAAAAATCTCAATACTTTTCAGCTAATAAGAAATAACAAATTTGTCTAACCTATTTTGTTTAAAAACAGAATGTCTAACTCAGCGCACATCTGCGCATACCAGAAAGGCCCTTGTAATAAACCTGTCACCCCAGGAAGTCCTGAGCAACCCCCTTTTGTAAATTTATGACATGCAGTTGTTAACCAGAGAGACATTCCCACCCATTGGATCTCCTGCTCATAATTGTACACCTTCTGCTGTTTAATTATGATCAATACCATCAAAACTCACGTTTAAAAGGACATATCAGTTACATAACTGAAAAGTGAATAGACATTAGTATATTTTCAAAACCGGAAACCTGTACGCTGGTATATGCTCAATCGGCTGCCCCAAAGAAATGTTTAACCCCCTCCTGATCCATTTACCTAATTGCTCAAAGATGAAGAGAAAGAAAAAAATATAACACGTCATCCAGATCACCTCCCATTAAATTTGTTAAGCAGTATATGGCTAGAAATAACTATCTGTGTTTTACCTTAAAGATTGTTGTTACCAGTCTGTGTGGTTCCTGTCATAGATTTAGATAGACATTCTGGCACATCAGGCAGAAGGAGATAGGAACTTAGACTTCGCGTTCAAAGCTTCCATGTGTGGAAGTCTGCATCTTTCCCCCCCACGTGTTGCAGTGGCAGATCGCTGTAATGTCTCTGCGAAGCACCTCAGTGACAAAGTATCAGTCCACAACTCAGAATCTGATGAAATATGTGGCTCCAATGTGTGCAGAAAGTTCATACAGTCACTTCATTTGACAGCTTGGGATCTGCGCTGTTCATGGGCGTTGGCCACTCTTCCAGGGTGCATAAACATTGTTCATGGGAGCGTTATCCCCTTGCCAGGATACTGACCTTCTTGAGGTGAGGTCATATTGGGAATTCATGCCAGGCTGACTTACTGGTGGTGTGAAACAGCCTCGTGCCTAGTGCCTAGCGTGAGCAACTGTAGCAGATGATGGGTGCTTTAATAAATTCGACATATCAGCTCTAAATGCTCAGTTGTATCACTCCAACCTCAAATCGGCACTGATCACCATATTTGTCATCTGCTTCCATGCTTCAGAACCAACAGACCTGCAATGAAATGAAAGACAAAAAAAAAACAGGCAGCCCCCCTCCTTGGATTAAATTAAAGACAATCCTTGGTGCAATCTGCTGCTTTCTCTTACTCCCTTTCTACTCTATTTCCAATAACTGTAATTTTAATATCTTTCAGTAATTAACAAACTCAAGCTTTGTCTTTCTCCCCTCCTTTTGAGCCACATGCAAATAGTGTATTAAATATTTTTCCTAGTGAGCATACCAGGATTTAAGTTCATCAGCTGAGATACTGAAGAGGACACACTTTTTAATACTATTTCTCTAAATAATTCACCCAAATTGGACAGATTTTTTCCAGTAGATGTTGTAAATCTCAGTCAAACTTAGGAAGCTCTGCTAAAATAGATAAAAGAAAATGCTGTGTAACTTCATGCGGAGGTTACACAGCTTTCTTCCAAAGAAGAAATGATAAAAAACACTAAAGTTACATACTAAAATGGCTCTAAAATCAGTTTTGTGCCTTTGTTTAAATTTTTTTTAATTCAGCCAGCCACGATTGATCACCAGCAAGATGTTCAGAAGTTTATTCACCAGAAATTGGATATCACCAAATGAAAAAAAGAAAAGATTCCTCGGCTCCTAAATTACTTCGTAACAAGGGCATCTACATTTGGTGGAACTATGAAAATGTGGTTGCATATAATGAAGACTTTGGGGACCGTCCTGTGATTTTCCTTTAATACTTTCCGTTCCTGCTCTTTTCTGCCACTCTGCAATATCAGTATCTATAATAAAATGATGCAAGCCATTAACATTTGTCATAGATTCCTTAATATTAGCTGCTTCATTTAAGGATAACTTCAAAACTGACACATGACTAAATGCAGGGTTAACAAAATCTATCAAATCAGCAGCAATGTCCTTTTGCCAACACAATTAAGCGTCATTTTATCCTTAACTTTCAACTTTTAGTTTTGCTCAGTCGTGTTTTCTCCCAGACCTGCAATGAGCAGAAGCCGATAACGTGCTATTACCTGCTCTCTGTTAATCAGCTAGATTTAAGTCTGATATATTATATTCATATAGCTAGAGCTATCAAACAATGAAAACATTTTAATCACCATTTAATCACAAATTATATTTTATTTCTGAAAGTGTAAAAGCTAATTTAGGCATTTTAATATGCTATTTTGCAATAGATAACACTAATTAAAATTATGCTCTTACAGAAGGTATCTTCCCTTTTTTTATTTGTTCCCAATTTTTTAATGCCTCAAACAAATGTTTAATGTTCTCCCAAATTTCCAACAACTTTTCCAAACTTCTAACCTCTTTCTAACTTTTAGGCTACAGTTTAAAATAAAATGTTTCTCCAAAACTCACCGAGATCCAGCTGGCCGTGCTGTCTCCAATGCAACTCACCCATCAGCTGCTGCGACACCTCAAATCACTTTTCTCCATTCAAACTTCTCCTAGGCTTCAACAAACATCATTAATGCATTAACCTTTTTTCCAATGATTTCCAAATTCTCCTTATCTTTTACCCATATCTTAGCCAGATTCTTGCTCCATAATGAAGACTTTTTTTTACTAAATGTAATCTGCTCCACAGTACTTCTCTATCGTAAGGCCCAGAGCTGTGTGTGTGGGGGGGGGGGGGATTCACACCATCCTGGAGATACACACGCACACACACAGACCCCCACTCTATGCACGTACACAAACAGACAGACCCAGACTTAGGAGCCGCAAACTCAGCTCTTTGTTTTCTCACACAATGGATCCAATACAAAATATTGGACAAGACATAACATATAAGTATTATATAACATATAAGTATTATATAACATGTAATACTGAGGATGCCATCTCCTCTGCTCTTCACCTGAGCCTGGCACACCTGAAGGAGAAGAACATGCACGTGCGAATGCTGTTCTGGACTTCAGTTTAGCATTTATCACCATCATCCCACAGAATCTGGTGGGAAAACTGGAACATCTGGGCTTCAGCACACCCCTTCGCAACTGGCTGCTAGACTTCCTCACCAACAGACCTCAGTCGGTCCAGGTCGGACAGAATACCTCTCAGCACGGGCTCCCCTCAGGGCTGCGTCCTGAGCCCCCTGCTGTTTGAACATCTTCAAACTTTGTAAATGTTCACACACAGCAACTACCAAGATTAGATATAAGTCTGTAATTTATTAAGTCATCTTGATCAAGAAAGGGTTTCTGATTCTGACCCGTCTGCCTGCTCTGCTCTCCCTATCAGCAATTAAGCTTGTCATCTCCAGCTGGTTGCAATCAGCAATCAGCATCTTGTCTGTTTTCCAGCAGTTATATTCAGCCTCTGGCAGGCATACAGGGACATTTGCAAGCCACTGAGCGAGTATTATCCAGCACTTCTTTCTTGCTTGACCACGTTCATGACCATTCATTCATCTCATGGATTCCCCTGTCCTGCCTTGCCCATGTCGGATTTATCTACTTTCTAGACTATGACCCTGTTTTTCCTCCTCGACTTACACATCCTGTCTAAACCCCTGATTACTAGCCCGAGTTTGCTTCCCTGTCATTTGTTTTATCCATTAACTGAAAGGACACATTGGTCTGTCGCTGCTCCTGCTGCTGATCTTGATGACTGGTTAACACCTACTGCCAGTCAACCCCCACACCATGTCCTCCGTTGCTTTTGTAAGTTTCCGACAAGTTTCGACACAGGTAATCACAAATGAGCAACACTGTAAATGGCCAATAACTGCTGGGAAGTAACGAGATTCACTACAGTTTACAAGGATGAAAATCTTTGCTTTTTGTGCCATGAGAGCACGGACTGCTATGCTAAACTGAACTAGAAAATGGTCAGGTATATCAATCTCACATATGTTTTATGGGTCTATGCAGAATGCATGGGAATGTACAAATTTGTGTCCTTAATGAGTACAACAAGTCAGTGATTGAATGAGGCAAAAAGAGTCAACCAAATTTTAGAAATTGCCGGACCAGGAGTTTGCTGCCACATCATATATGTACATGAAAATCTACAAACTATTAAAAGATTATCATACTTTTATCAGTTTCCAAATCCACCCTTGCCAGGAAATCGGTAAAATTTCAAAGAAAATATTCAGTGGACAATACAGCACTGAACTCAACAATGGAGGGAACATTTCATCTCCAATAGCTGCTGTTCCAAGGTGGTGTAAGGCTCCGGGAAAATCTGCTAACAGTGAAAGTGGGTTTTGGACATTGTAACAAGGCCCCTACCCTTGGTAGTCTTTCTCAGAAAGTTGAGGAATGTACAATCAAAAGGAACCTGTTGCTTACCGCTTCTTCTTTTACCCTCTTTGGCAAAGAAAAGGCAAGTGAAAAGGATATTTGAGGGCATCTTCTATTTTAACTCTTGAAAAAGATTGTCAGGGCTGATCAGCCGGGCCGGATTTACCATATACAAATTCTTATTCGAGATTTGGAGAGTACCATGAAAGTTTTCACATATTTTGTTATGTTACAGCCTAATGCCAAAGTTATTTAAATAATTATTTATGAAAGATAAAGTAAGAAATTCCATGTAGGTACATATTCAAAACCTTTGCTAGACCTTTGATAGTAATTACAATCTCTTTCTTGAATACAAGCTTTACACACCTATCTGGTCAATTTACACAATTTTTTCATACACAGAACCTATTAAGCTCCATGACGTTGGGAGGGAAACGTCAGTGCACGGCCATTTTTGTTAGACTTTTATTAAATTTCACGAGAGACGTTCAATTAGATTTAAAACCCAATATCTTGACTGGAGTGATTGCCCGTGGCCAGTCTATAGGGTATAGTAAGGTGTTAATCTGGCCCTGCTGATCAGGGGTCCAGTTCAGATGACAGTACTTATGCAACAAGAAACAACTGTTAGGGATGATCATCCAGAGCTCACAGCTTGAGTAAATAGCTATCTGAGCTATAAACACTTAGAAACTGGCTTATAGTCCAAATGTGCTAACCTATTCTATATATATAATGCTTAATAGTTCCAAATTCTTGGTGACCATTATTAATCTTACTGTTTATACTTTTCACACAAATATAAACTTTTCAAAATTCATTATTTTGTTTTTTGTCAGCAAAAATGTGATTTATTTTTTTTATGTTTTTAATTATTTACAAAAGAGTTCAGAGTATTATGTTAAAGACAGTTATAATTTTCCCCTTATTTATATACATTAAATTCTGGTTTTCGGAAAAGCTGTGTTCAGCTTACAACATGGTGAAACCACACAGCACTAAGTGGCAATCAATTAATGTACTGTAAGCATCTTAGATTTCCTGGAAGCTGACAAAACAAAAAGTGAAAGTAGCATCAAGAATATAAAAGGGGTCGCCTCCTGCACCTCAGCCACTACTGCTCCACAGCATTCACTGCAGCATCACAGACAGAGAGCTGGCACTTCCCTCTACCAACGACTTTAATTTTTAATCTTTACATTTTTTTTATCTTTTTATTTACATGGAGAGGTCTTCTACAAAGGTAGGAATTTTGTGTAGATTTTTTGATTATCTTTATACATATCCTTTAAAAGGGTTGTTCATTAACATTTTTCACTCCTGCACATCTTACTAAGCTGTAAAAAGGCTGATTTACATCGCAGATTTGGGATAATGGGCACACCAGTAATACAGTTTATACCTATATCATAATTCTAAGTAAATATTTAATGAAGAAACGGAGAAAATGGGCCTTTGTCATATTGTCTAAGACGCTTCATCTTCATGTGTAATAGCTATCGAATAAATGAAATATTGCTGCAAAAAAATATTTAATTTGCAGGTTTATCCAAGACAATAAAATATATTCTGAGATAAATAACCTGAGGAAATATATTTAGGGAAACCTAAAAGTAACTAAAGAATGAAATGCTTTGGTTCCAATTGTACAGCTATGGAATAAAATGTTCTAAGGTTAATTCTACAACGGTAAAACAACCCCTTTGTATGTAACCATAACATGATTTGATATAAAAAGTCTTAATCAATTGAAATATTAACTGTTTTCTCACTTACATCTTGCTAAAAGTAAAATTGCAAGATTTATTTAAGATAACTTCATTAATTTAGCTGTAATTCTTTCCAGAAAAGTAAATTTAAAGGATTACCTTTATATTTTAAGCGCACACAATAACACGGTCTGTGTTTCTTAAAGTGGAAAATATATACAGTTTCTTATTTCGTTTAAGCATCATGCAATTATTTTTCGTGGCTTTCTTTAGTGATAAAATGTGTTTTGAATTAAATTTTTTAACCAATGTCTTATGGCTATTACAGAATTTCTACAGTCAAAATTCTTGCTCTGGCTGTTTCAGATTTTAAGGTCCTGTAAAAAATGTATAAGGTATATACAAAGCCCCATATAAATTATATGAGAACAAAGCTGAACAGACAGCATCACAAAGAGAAAGTAGCAAAGCTAAAGGTCAGGGAGAAAGCTGTTCAGAGGTTTATGGCAGAGTTAAAAAAACATTATGAAAAGTCCTGGACATCTTACCAGGGACTATTCAGTCCATTATCTAATAAAGGAGATAGGATTGCACAAGTTGAACCTATACCCACCCAGGGGTGTGGTATAGGGAGGACAGTTAGGAGGATTCCTTGAATGTCAGGGACCAGAAATAGAACATTTAATGGATTTTTGAAAACTTTTGGGGTGATTTTAATGACACATGAGCCAACTGTCATGAAACTACTTTTATTAATTTCAAGCCACATGACAGTAATATGAAAATGAATCCTTAAAAACATAACAAAAATTGTTATTATTTTGGGACCAGAAATACAGGAGCCTATAGCACTAGTTACACAACACTGGTATGCTGCTATTGATTAGCAAATATAGAGAAAAGGTAATATGTGAACACATAAATAAAGAGAGCACAACAGTGCGATGGCTTGCTCTCTTGCAAGCCATTACATTGAGAGCTATTACTCTCTTTTCAGGTTGTGCCTTTGCTAATGTTTTTTTCTTTGTATCAGAGTGACTGCATTAATTTCTTGCCCTGAACCATATTTTCTGAAATATTCTTTATGCAGGCCCAAAAAAAATAGGTTTTCCCTAATGCAAAAGTTGTTAATATCAGGACAATATTGTTAGTTGATAAATATTTCAATCTGTTAATTAACTAAGCTTCTGGGCCTTATAGGATTGTATAAGATCATCAACCTGAAGGAGGAAGTTCCAGATGCAAAATATCATTGAATCATTTGTCTCATTTGTCTTTCAGAGAGAAGCTGCCTGAATACTCAAGCAGGTCTTAGTGTTAAAGACTCTGCTTCCACAATGGAGGTACACACCAATTCTGCCTCAAATGAATGATGAAAAACACCATACCTGTTATACTGGAAACAAATATTAATGATCTTATATTCATCTTAAGGAAAAGAGTATCAAAGATTCAAATGTGGATCTTTCCAGTGAAGAGAAAAGAGAGCCTGGAACCACATGTGCTCATTGTGGGGCTGAAAAGTGTGAAGCAGGAACAGATGGTAAGGATCAGTCTACTCAATTTAAAAAGACAGCTACAGTAAGATCTGCAGTCTGTAAGTGTCTTCAGGTAATATTATGACTGTTGTTGATGGGGGTGTTACCTTCACAGCTCCTGGCCGTCGCCTAAAGAGAACAGAGGTTGACGTCAGACATGAGGCAGTGTCTCGTCCTGAGGAGACTCCAAAGGCAGAATCTGGAGACAACAAAAGCAGAAAGGATGAAACTTTACACAAGACAACAGACACAAACGACTCAGCAGAAGTCATCAACCTCCAAGGAAAGCAAAACCTTGAGGAAGAAGGACAAAAACAACGTAAGCATGCTATGTCACTTCAAAAACAACGTAAGCATGCTATGTCACTTCAAAAACAACGTAAGCATGCTATGTCACTTCAGCAACTGAGTTGAATGTGAAACAAAAAACCTGAAAATGAATTTATTTTGACCTAAATACATTTTTGCCAATTGGAATGTTATTACCTTGCCCTAAAGACCTGAATCACATGGTCAAACTATCTCACTAGCAGGCAGTCAAACTCTACGGAGTTTAGCTACTGAGCTAATATTAGTCAGGTGTGTTGAGGACTCATCTTAGACTCATCTTACCCTTCATTCACACATACTCCTTCATCCATGTGTTCTCAGTTATGTCACATATAAAAGCCATTCTAGTCAATGAGGTATTCCCCACAGGCTCTCTGGCACCATGTTATGACAGAACACCCTCCTCCATTGACCGTAAGAAATATGGATTGAATCTATTTGAAACGGATGATGGCGCAAACTGTGTCAATTTCTAAAAACCAGATGAGCTAGACAGGATGTCAGATGTTCTCTAAAATAAGCGACTATAAACACAAGTTATAAAGAGACATAGTCACACTCCTGTGCTACAGACACTGTAAACCAGCTTAAATATCACTCTGCCCCTCTGAACAAATGACATGTCTCTGCCGGAAGGACAGAGTAGTTGCTGGACTACACTGCCCTGTTTCAAACATAACAGCATGTATGATTCATGTATGGTAGGAGGAAGTAGCTGAGTGGCTGCTGATGAGCGGCTGAGATCTTGCGAAAGCTGTGCGTAAGTAAAAATGGCAGTGTATTGATCATATCAATCCGATCCACTCAGGGAATATCAAGCCAATAAATTAAAGTAAAACATTTAAATATTAACAACTGTGTCAACTTTGTCAATAAAACACCCTGGACAAGGAGACAGTATTAGCCTGGGGAGCTACTTTGACGAGTGTTTTGACAGCAATGTAATGGTGAAGGAAAAAATTCTACAGCCACAAACACACTATTTTCAAACTGCTCGCGTTCAAGCTTGACCAGCGCTCTTCCAGGTCCAGTGCTTGAAAAATAAAAAATAAACAATCTTTGATACAAGTATGTTTTTATTAGTTTAATTTATTACAAACATGCATATTAAAATCCCCAAATAATTATTTTATAACCCTAATATATATATATATATATATATATATATATATATATATATATATATATATATATATATATATATATATATATATATATATATATATATATATATATATATATATATATATATATAGATATATAGAGAGAGAGAGAGAGAGAGAGAGAGAGAGAGATATATATATATATATATATATAGAGAGAGAGAGAGAGAGAGAGAGAGAGAGAGAGAGAGAGAGATATTTATAGATAGATAGATAGATAGATAGATAGATAGATAGATAGATAGATAGATAGATAGATAGATAGATAGATAGATAGATAGATAGATAGATAGATAGATAGATAGATAGATAGATAGATAGATAGATAATGGGACATGCATCCTCCAACTTCAGCTTCCCACTTGTGGTGAATCTCAATTTTGTTACATGGAATGTGCAGGGAGCTGGCACAAGAGAGAATAAGTTTTTTTAGCCAAATGAAAAGATTAAAGGCACATTTTTTTCTTATCACAAGACATTAATAAATCAGCTAGAACTGTGAACAATCTTAACTTACCTGAGTCCACTAATGTGTTTTCTACCTCCTATAACTCTAGACATGGAAGAAGAGCAATTTTAATCCACAAAAATGTTAAAATGTTAGATAAAATTAGAGATCCTGAAGATAAATTCATAACAATAAAAATATATATTCTTCACCAAAAGTTATATATTGTCAGCATATATGTTCTTGACCCCTCATATTTTCACAAACAATTCCATGCACTTTCAAAACACCTGGATTACTCTCTGTTGTTGAGAGGGCACTTCAATTTTGGTATTTTGGTCCAAATTAAGAAATAGACAAGTTGAATACAACAGGTACTCATTTTACTTGGTATATGTATAACTATTTATATAGGGACATGCACTTTCTAGCTTCAGCTTCTCAATCATACATATGGTGAATTTAAGGTTTGTGACATGGAATGTGAATGGAGCTGGCACCAGAGAGAAAAAGTTAAAGATCTTTAACCAGCTAAAAAGATTAAAGGCAGATGTTTTTTTTATTGCAAGAAACTCATAAATCAGCTACAACTGTAAACAATCTTAACTCACCTGAGCTCCCTAACGTCTTTGCTGCCTGCTATAACTCTAGATTTAGTAGCAATTTTAATCCAGAACATTTTCAGTTTTACAATATTACACAAGAGTTATACATCCTGAAGTTAGATTAATAATAACAAAAATATCTATTCATAACCAAAAGTTATGCATTGTCAGTATATATGACCCAAATGTTGATGACCCCTCATTCTTCCATAAACCTTTACATGTGCTCTCAAAACACGTGGATTGTTCTCTATTTATTGGGGGTGACCTCAGCTTTGGTCTAAATGAGGAAATAGACAGGCTGAATACAACAGGGACTCAGCGCAGTTGGCAGTCATTAAATGTAGTCAAACAATACATGAGTGATTTTTGGTCTTTGCGATCTCTTCATCCTAACAATAAGGAATATACTTTCTTTTCAAATGTCCTTATTTCTACTCTCTTTTGGACTATTTCTCAATCAGAAGCTTGCTGCTGTCTGAAATTTGAGATACTGTAATAAATCCTATTGCTGTCAGTGATCATGCTCCTGTTACTTTAACACTAACAAATTAAAAAAAAATCCTTACAAAAAATGGCTGACGACTTAATACATCATTAAAGATGAAGAATTTATAAAATATTTAAAAAAGGAATGGGCTTCATACTTGGAGTACAATGATCTAGCAGGGACATCAGCATCTATTATCTGTGAGGCAGGGAAAGCAGTGATGAGGGGTAATTTCATTCTAATCTCATAAAAAGAAGATAGAAAACAAAAAGATTCAGGAATTAGAGGAAAAAATTAAGTTACTTGAAACCTCCCAAGAAGAGGAGAAGTTGGGTAAAATCTGTAAAGTAAAAATAATAATTGCTGGTGAAGATTCTCAGTCATCCAGACAATGGTCATTCCAACAAAGTTAAAAAAACAAAACAACTGGACTTTATTGAAGTTTGAAGACATTTTCTCAATTCAGATGTCTGCAGTAAAATGTGAATTAAACAAATATATTGAAAAGCAAAATATTTTTTTAATACAAAGACTTCTAATAGAAAACTTTAAACACAGCAATAAGTCAGGAAGCTTCTTAGCTAATCGGCTAAAAATAAACAAAGAAAAAACAACTATTTTTGCAGTCACAGACTTAACCTCATCCTCAGAGTATAAACAACACCTTCTAATCCAGATGTATGAAACGGTGTGTAGACATGTCACACATGAATTGCCTTGATAAATTCGGATGTGTGGGAAATAATCCAGCAGTTCATGTGTATCTTGGGCAACCCTGTCCCCGCCCCTAATTACATATGTAAATAAATTCAAATGCCCGGAAGGCATATACCACATGTCCAAATATGCCACACAGTGCCGTTAGACAGTCACAGGTGGATCCTGAGGGATATTTGTAGTGAATTATAGCAAACTAACAGCTTCTTCAGTGACATCAGGAACTCATTAAGAAGCTGTCTAAATATAAAGTTTGTCTGCTCATACCTGTTTTGTTCTAAAATGTCTTTCAAATTTAAACTGCACTGTCTGACTGCTGCATTGAGCTCAATTATAGCGTAATGCTTATCGTTGTAATGCACACCAAATCATTGTGACATGAATATGCCACTCATACTTTGATTTTAAATTAAAATTTTTAAGACAAGTCAGTATGTTAGTTAGAAAATTACCAAGTGGCCCATCATGCACTGAGTCTGCTCATATTTTGTTCCAAACACAACTATTATTATAGGAATATAATTTGAGTTAAAAAATTGTTAATATGATACTATTGCGAAATCCTGAGTTAACAGGAATATAGCAATATGAGTGCGGTCTTAGATCTGATTAAATTTAGACATTGACTGGAGAGCTTGTGTTTTCATGGAGCAGGCAGACTAAATTTCAGATTATTATTAATAATGGTGTATCATTGGGATCGTCTCTTGTAGTAACACCCATCATTTGATGGATATGTGTTAGATGACATCAACCTCAAATTGATAGATTTGGGGAATCGCAAGATGCTTCATCTAGCTTAGTTTTAGAGGTTTTAGATGTGGCCTGCTGTTGTGGGAGTTTTGGGTGGAATTCTAAGCAATAGTAACTGAGTTCCCATCTTTACTAAATGAGGAGACGGTGGTATGACGTTCCAGCACTTTTATTGAGAAACAGAGCAGAGATTCACATAGATGGAAAGTAATCGCACCCCACGGTTCCGCTGCGGTCTCTGTCTGCCCTGTCTCTGCCTGCCTCGCTTTTCGGGCTTCCCCTAATACTGCACCGTGGCCTTCCCATGAGACAAAACAAAGACAGTCTATCGTAAACAATCAGTATCCCTCAGCAGCTGCAGCATTTGGCCTTGCAATCAGAAAACAGTGGATCTTATACACAGACATCAGGTCTCCAGGCCTCCTCTGTCCGAGTGGTGTGAGGCCATAGTGACTTCAGAATAATAATTCTTATAACACCTGCCCAACCTTTCATCTTTATGTAACATATTAAGTTGTAGAACAATGTTTGTTTCCTACTGTGTAAAAATGTGATCATCAGTGCTGTTTTTTGGCTCTTTTGAAAAGGCACATTAAAAACTATCTATTTATATGATCCACAGAGACCAATCTTGAAAGCCTTTTGGAAGATCTGGGGTTGAAGGAGCAGTACCACAGAGAGAAGCTATCGCTCAGCAAAATACTTCAGATCGATGAGAAGACAATGACTGATGACCCTGGTACTTGTAAAGCAAATGCTTCATTGTGTTTTCTTAAGAAATTGATGATGGTTAATGTGACTGCTAGGACTGTGAATCCTCCGGCTGATTCAAACTGTTTTGATGCTTCAGAGACCACAGATTACAATTTTGATGATCTTTCTGACAGTCCAAATGATGCTGAAGTCTTTAATCCTCTTGATATAATCACTGCTCTCTTTCTGTGCTCTGATGGGTTTGTTCAGCAAGAGTTAGCACTAAAAATGTCCATGTGTCAGTTCTCTGTTCCTCTGCTGCTTCCTAACTGTGATACTAAACAGTGCACCCTCATGCTGTGGGCCATGAGAGACATTGTTAAGAAGTACAGACCTCCAGATCTTTCAGAATCAAAGGGCTTCAAAGAAGAAAGAATCGTTCTTTCTGAGCTTCCAATGATCTCATTTGTGAGACTGGGTGAGTGCTCCTTGTCCAAATCAGAGATTCTCAACAAACTTCTGAGTAACCCTCAGCAGTACTATGACACCTTTGTTCACCACAACATGGAGTGTGGAGACAGTCCAAGAAAAATATCTGATGGACTGATTGAAATTACCTGGTACCTTCCCTGTGGAAACAAAAACATGGACATTTTCAGTGAGCCAGTTGCTATAGCTAACCTTCGTGGTGACATTGCTGCACATGAAACACAATTCTCCTTTTTGTGTCAGACATCTGCAGCAGTTTTTGTGTTCTTTGATCAGCTGGAGCCTGAGTGTAAACTGCTGACCAACAAAAACCACAAAGCAAAGATCTTCTTGGTAGGAAACCAAAAGAGCAAGAGCTTTAATCTAGATGTTCTAAAGAAAATAGCAGACAAGCTGAACTTAAAGAAGAACATCATTATAAAAACGAAACAGACCAATGATGCAGACTTTGTGAAACGTTTGAGGACAACTGTGAGCAGTGTACTTACCAACCCAGTGACGAAGATGTCAATAGAGCAGATGACTGACATTGCACATAAACTGGGAATTTCTGTCGATGAAGATTCACCAGAGTGCCAGGCTGGGAGGAAAAATGCAGATGCCATCACTGCAGAGATTGAAGACATCTTTAAATTTAAAGAAAAACAGTTTCCTTTGCAAGGCCAGATCTGGAAGGAACTGACTTTTTTGGAAAAGGAAGAATTTCGTCTTCGAAAAGTTGGCTCTGAAGACATAGAAAACTATAAAAGTAATCTTAAAATGAAAAAACAAGAGCTGCGTAGGAAACAGAACTCCCATGCTATGTCAAATTTCATGAGCTGCTTCATTAGTGCAATATCCAGCAAAGAAAGGGGTTATTTTCTGAAATGGATGCGAATGAACCTCGACAACTTGTCTAGAATAAAACTTTCCAGCCTCAGGGAGCTTTACAAGGAAAAATGCAAGGACTCTGAGAACAAAAATGAAATCAAAGAAATTGACCAACAACTTTCTAGCAGCTCACTGGGAATTGAGCACTTTTTCCGTGAAATGGGTCAGATCTACGAAGCTTCTCTTTACCTTCCAAAAAGAGACCCTTCACGTCAACAACTGCAACATCTGCCCAAACTCTGTGCTCAGTTGCTGCTGGATGGATTTCCTCTGGAGCTTGTAGATGGAGATGCTTCCAACATACCTCTCAGATGGGTGAATGACGTTCTCTCTCAGCTCAGTGACTTGGTGTCTCCAAAGAACAAGATACTGGTTGTCACAGTTCTTGGAGTTCAGAGCACAGGAAAATCCACTCTCCTTAACACCATGTTTGGGGTGCAGTTTGCAGTCAGCAGTGGTCGATGCACTCGAGGAGCCTTCATGCTGCTCATCAAAGTCAGTGAAGACTTCAAAAAAGATCTGAACTGTGACTTTGTGGTGATCATTGACACTGAAGGCTTAAAGTCACCAGAGCTGGCACAGCTGGATAACAGCCATGAACATGACAATGAGCTGGCAACACTGGTTGTTGGGCTGAGTGACGTCACCATTATCAATATTGCAATGGAGAATTCAACAGAAATGAAAGACATCCTGCAGATAGTGGTGCATGCTTTCCTCAGGATGAAGGAGGTCGGCAAAAAGCCTAAATGTCAATTTGTTCACCAGAACGTTTCTGACGTTTCAGCCCATGAGAAGAACCTACGAGACAGGAAGCTGCTCCTAGAACAGCTGAATGAGATGACCCAGGCAGCAGCTAAAATGGAAAAGAAAGAGGAGAACAAGAACTTCACTGATGTGATGGAGTACAATCCAGATACTGGGAACTGCTACATTCCTGGACTCTGGAATGGAAACCCACCAATGGCACCAGTCAATGTGGGATACAGTGAGACCGTCTATGAGCTCAAGAAAAACATCATCCAGCTGTTGGGAAAGTGTCAGTCAACTTCTAACAACATCTTGGAGTTCAGAGAGTGGATAAACAGCCTGTGGACTGCAGTAAAACATGAAAACTTCATCTTCAGCTTCAGAAACAGCCTGGTAGCCGATGCATACATGAGGCTCTGCACAGAGTACAACAAATGGGAGTGGGAGTTCAAAAAAGAAATGTACACCTGGGTTACAAATGCAGAGACAAGAATTTCTAATTTTGGGACAGTTGCTGCAAAATATAAAATATCTAACCTGAAAGAATACATCACTGAGTTGAAAAGTGAAGCAACCACAGAGCTGACCAAGTGGGAGACAATGATGCTTGACAACCTGAAAAAATACTTTGAGCACCCAGAATGTCGTGTTTATCTGGCTGAAGCATACAGAGAGGATTTCTCAAACAGCATAAAAAGTCTGAGACAACAAACTAAAAGATCAGTGTTTGACCAGCTCACAGCAGCAGCTGACATCAAACAGGGACTGGAAGAACTCGACAAAATCAGAGACACTTATATACAAAAAATCGAAAAAGCAGTTTGTGCTTTGATTGATGAATGCCGTAAGAAACGAGTAAAAATGACAGACAAACAGCTTGATAAAAGTTTTGATAAGATGTGGGCTGAAACACTGAACACCTTGTCTTTCTCTGCACAGCAGACTTCAAATATCTTCACCAGTGTTTCCCATCATTTGCTAACAAATATTTCACTCAAAGGAAGCCATGCATCTGAACTGCTGAGTAAAAGAAGCCTCCAGGACTGTGGACTGGAGCCTTTTCAATACAAACCCAAAGGAAATATAGACAAATTTAGACAAAAAATAAAGGGAATTTTTCTCTGGTCAGGTCTATTTAAGGCAAAACAACAAATCGCTGACAGCATCATATCTGCTTGTAATGATTGTGTCAATGATAAAATCATGAGAAAAACCAACTATCATGATACTTACATCCAGGAGATCCTTCACATCATTGATGAGAGGCTGAACAAGACTGATGTTGACACGGAGATTGAGTTTGAAGTGTCTCTGAAACAGCACATCTGTGGCTCTGCAGCCAGGGAGTTTCAGAAAATGCATGAAGATTTTATACAAGAAAATGATCCTTACAGACGTCTGCAGAAGAACAAAGACAAGTTTTGTGCAGATTTCAAAGATGTGTTGAATGAGCGAGACCAATGCCTGAAGAAAGCTGAAGAATTAACCAACCAGTTTCTGGAACCTGTTGTGGAGCACTTTGTCTATCGTTCTCTTGGTCTTGATATTGTTGATAAAATGCTGACAAGAGAGGAGTTCAGCACACGGATGTCCTTCCAGTATTATATTTTACTGGATCTGATTTCAAAAAGTGACTTCCAAAGCTTTCAGAGATATATTCTGTCATATGAAGATTATGTAAAATCATGGATATCTGATAGAATCAAGGCGATTTTCTCCTCTGAGTCAGCATTATGTGAGTTTGAGGACAGACATCTTCAGTCCTGCATTGACCGCATAAATGCTGCCATTAAAATTGCAAAAGCAGAAAAGACTGACAGTCTGAAGACATTTGTAAAATATATCTGCAATGATCTCAGTGATAAACTGGTAATTTCCCGATATGCTCCTGATTCCTTCATAGTTCTGAACAAAGCTGACCAGGACCAGTTTGCTTACTGGCTCAAAGAGTGTGTGATGGAAATGGCAGAAGGTCTTAGAGAACAGTTTAGAGACACCAGATTTGAAACAAAACTGACACATCTCCGTGTTAAACCACAGAATGAGCTGTTCTACAGAGTTATTGGTTGTGGTAAACAGTGTCCATTCTGCAAAGTACCATGTGATGCAGGTGGAGAAGCCCACACTGTACACTTTTCTGCCCTGCATCGACCAGAGGGTTTAAGTAGAAACAGGCGGGATGACTCAGGAAAACTCATTACTGACGTCTGCTCTTCTCTTGTTGTCAGTGGCAGACATTTGAAATGCAGTGCTACAAACAGTGAACGGCATCCTTACAAATTTAGGATAATTTATCTAGACTGGGATTTTCAACCAGATGTTAGCCTTGAGGCGTCAGCTTATTGGAAATACGTGATGAACAAGTACAACAAGGAATTTGCTGAAACATATGATGCTCTGCCTGCTGACATTCCTGATTCCTGGGAGAAAATCACAGAAGAACAGGCAAAGGAAAGTCTCAAGAAGTCATTTGACATCAAGTGAAATCACAAGTAAAGAAAATTTTTACAAAATAAAATACTAAACTGAACCTTACTGTACTGAAATGGGTGTATGTAGGTTTTAATCTGTTTATATGATTTGGTTGATGTTAAATTCTTTGTATTTTGATTATTGTTGCTTTTGTATGGGATCAATATATTGTTGTACATATTTCTTTATTAATTGGTATATTAATGTCAAACACTGGTTATGACAGCAGTCATTAACATATATGGTGTTGTGTTGGTATGAAAATGTTATTTCTTTGCTCTTGTTTCATCATCATCCTTCCACATTTATAAGTTTTCTGCCTTTACTTCTGTCTAGTTCTGGGTCTCAGGCTTTGAGTTTTTCCTTTGATGATATTTATCTATGGTTTAGTCTTGTTTATTCCATTATATTAGTTGTTATCTTCTGCATATTGTCTATAATGCTCTCTCCTCAGCTACCAATGAATAACTGCCGTTTACTGTTATCATTATACTGGTTCCTATGTCATCAGTCACATCTCCACACTATTTAAGCTCTGTGGTTTATTTGTTTATTGTTGGATTCTGCTGTTCATGTTCTGGTTCATCCTGTGGTTCTTGCTCTGTCATGGTTAACCCTCAGTTGGTCTTCTTTCTCAGCTTTTATCCTAAAATGGAACAGAAAAATCTAGATGAGCAATGGACTCAGCAATAGGAAGCAGAGTTGTGTCAAACGTTCAATCAAAGTTTAACTTTGTTCAGCAAGAGTTAGCACTAAAAATGTCCATGTGTCAGTTCTCTGTTCCTCTGCTGCTTCCTAACTGTGATACTAAACAGAGCACCCTCATGCTGTGGGCCATGAGAGACATTGTTAAGAAGTACAGACCTCTAGATCTTTTAGCATCAAAGGGCTTCACGGAGGAAAGAATTGTTCTTTCTGAGCTTCCAATGATCTCATTTGTGAGACTGGGTGAGTGCTCCTTGTCCAAATCGGAGCTTCTCAACAAACTTCTGAGTAACTCACAGCAGTAACCTGGCGCGGATTCAGGCGGGGGCGCAGGGGGCGCGCGCACCCCCCTTTTGGAGACCAAAAGTATTTTTTAAAGAGCCCGAAATTTTAAACATCCTTCATAGAATTACGATTAAAAGCCAGTACCTGTCATTTAGAACGCACTGTGACGCCGGCGCGGCATAAATTGTCGTCGCAATCACCGATACTGGCGGCGGCATTTAGTGCCCAAATATGGGCAGTAATGGCGGCCTGACGTCACATCCTGTGTTGTTTCTTAGCAGAGGCACTGCGCTCACACAGGTGTGATAAACAACAATTATTTCAGATTCCCAGAGGACTTCACCATTGAAATTTTCTAGAGCTATTATTGAAGAAACAATGCCCACGTGCATGGCAGTTTGATGTTGCAATACATCGGGTAAAAGTGGAAAAAACATCTCAAAAATAAGGAGACCGCTGCCGCAGCAGATAGATTCAACTCACATCATTCCTTTTTGGTCTCCTTGCCTCAAACTGGTATGGCTGGATTTTGTCAAAAATCAGGTTGCTGTCAAGAAAGTCTTCTATATATTCCAAATCGCTCTCAGATGATGATGATAAATCCATGAAACTCCATCACTATCGCTAAATAATCACTCTCTGCCGCACCGGTCGTCGCCATGTTGGATAATAGCGCGCAGTGACGAGCATGTTCTTCTTCTACTACTTCTTCTTCTTCTTCTTCTTCTTCTTCTTCTTCTTCTTCTTCTTCTGTTGTGTTTTCTGGCAGTTTACATCCTGTGTGCATTACCGCCATCAGCTGGACGGAGATGTAATTTAGAAATATATTTTCCTATATATCTTTATATCTTAATGAAACTAAATTATATCTATACTTACACACTCACACACACATACACACTAAATCCTCCCAGATAATTCTGTATCTTTTAAATATTTAATAAGTGCTTTAAATATTTTATCTGATTGATGCTTCCCTAATAAATCAGCCATCTTTACTGAACTCCCCAATACCCTTTCCAGTTCTTTCCTCTCTTTTATATATTTTCTACAATAAATCAAAACATGTTCTACTTCTTCGATTTCTCCACAATAAGAACAATTACCTGTTGGATGTTTCCCTATTATTTTTAAACCAGTATTTAAACTAGTATGCCCTATCCTGAACCTGTTTATCTATATTTCCTCTCTTCTATTCATTATACTATTATATCTTATGATAATATCTTTCTGTATTTTATATAAATGTCTTCCTTTTTCTTCTAAATTCCATCTCTCCTGCCATATATTATTTATTTTATCTTTAATAATTACTTTTATTTCTTTTCTACTTAGTGGGACATCATATTCAATTTCTCTTGCCTTAACTGCTTCTTTAGCTAATTTATCTACTTTTTCATTTCCTAAAATTCCTTTATGTGCTGGAACCCATGTAAATCGAATACTTATTTTTTGTTGCTTTAAACCATATATTAAATAACTGACTTCATCTAGAAGATCTTGACGGCTTTCAGATTTTCCACTTTTAAAACTAGTCAAGCAAGACAATGAATCTGAACAGATAACTACATTTCTAGGCTTCACCTCCAGCACCCATTGTAATGCCATAATAATTGCCAACATCTCTGCTGAAAAAATTGATAAATTATCTGTTGTTCTTCTTTTTATAGAATTTTTTTCTTTCAGAATATATACTGCTACTCCTGTTTTACCATTTTCCTGTTTTGATGCATCTGTATATATTTGTGTCATATTTTTATACCTTATAACTAAATACTGCTGCATAATTTGATACAAACCTCCACAGGACTGTTCTATTTTTTTGGTTTCTAAATTTACTGTTGACATTTCAAATAACCATGGAGCAATTTTAGATGTAATTACAGTATGCTATATTACTTATACCAGAATACTCTGCATAAATATTTCCTTCCCATCCAAAACTCCTTATGTGATGGCCATATTCCCAACATTCTCTGAATATCTGTTTAGTAGGGTGATTTTCCTCATGTCCTTATAAATTTAACCAGTAATGTATTGACAGTTTCATTCTCCTTAAGTCCAGTGGCATTACTCCAGTAATCACCTGAAGAGCAGGAATTAGAGATGTTCTAAAAGCACCACAACATATTCTAAGCGCTTTGGCTTGGATTCTATCTAAATCTAATAACAAAGAATTTGCAGCTGACTCATAAACGATACATCCATAGTCCAACACATATCGAATTAAAACATCATATATTCTTTTCAAAGATGTACTAGTTGCCCCCCAGTCATTCCCTGACAAACATCTCAAAATATTAATACATTTTTTACATTTATCAATGATCTTCTGTATATGTATCTTAAATGAAAGTTTTTCATCAAACCATACGCCGAGGTACCTTACGATATTTACCTGTTTCAATTTATGCCCATATAATATAAGATCTACTGTTGGATTAACCCTTTTCCTTGAAAAACATATTACTTGTGTCTTCTCAACAGACAAATGAAACCCCCATTTATGTGACCATATTTCAACCGTTTTAATTGCTGATTGCATTCTATTTTTTAAATCACTAATATTTCCTCCTCTCACCCATAATGCCCCATCATCTGCATATAATGCTTTACTAATTCTAAAATCTATATTATCAAAAATATCATTAATCATTATATTAAAAAGCAATGGACTACATACACTACCTTGAGGAGTTCCATTTTGTATAGCATAAATATTTGAATAATTTAATGAGAAAACATGGAGTTCTCACAAGTTGTGTAAAGTTGTAAAGTAATGCAATTTCAGGAAAACTTTTTCAAGTAACGGCAAAGTTATGAAAATTTAAATTTTGTTGCAGTTTTTGAGAAGTAATGAAAAAAGAGTGTAAGTAAAAAAAATAGTGGACATTGACACCCATACAATAGTTATCGTGTAGTTTGTATTGTCTGATCTAAACCTTTTAGTGCCACATGCATTTTATTGTTAAAACTAAGAATCGTCTCCTTTATGAAAACATACTAGGCTTAAAACTGCTGCCAAGCAACTTGCATATGATGAACGATGAGAGTGAGAAAGAGATCTTTACATCATATAAAGATGATCTACCATCAGGATCAACATTCAGGCAGGAAGTGAAGTTGTGGCACACAAAGTGGTCATCATCAGTGGAAAAACCCAGCTCTCTCCCTGAAATTCTAAGGATAACAAATATGAAGTGCTACCCAAACATTTCTATGATTCGTCACCTTCTGTCAGTTATACCTTTTACGAGTGCTTCTGTGGAACGTGCTAACTCGGGCCTTAAAGCAGTGAAAACTTTGCTGAGGTCAACAATGGGACAGGAAAGGTTTGTGGCTTTGCTACTTATGTATGTCCACAAGGACATTCATTTAAACATCAACAAAATCATACACACATTTGCCCAGAAGCATCCTAGAGGGTTGACATTCATAAACCCATTATCATCATCATCATAAAATTGAAGGTGTTGTAGAAGAGAACAATATTCTTTGTCAATTCTCACAGTTCTATTATAGGCTTATGGCTTAACTTCACCGTACATGTTCATTGGTTTAACTTACTTTAAAAAAAAAATTCTCAACATGGTTTATCTTGTTAAAATGTGTTAAAAAATCCTTTGTCACTTGAACTATACCAAACTGTTCTTTAGTCCTTGGGTCTTTTTATTTCATTTTATGTATACATATAATTTCTGGAAATAAAGAAAATCTTTGTTTGATTAATTGTTGATAAGGATAATTTTTTCTTCAAACTACTTTTTAACCTTGTGCATGCTGTAAAAAGCACGATATTTTGACTTAAAAACCCATTTTCAATTACAATAAGGTAATCATGCTAATTCCACTTATGTTCATCCATTAAAATTATTATCAATTAAAAAATCCTTAGATGAATAATTAGGGTAGTGTGAAAGAATAAAGATGGCATTCTTTGGTCGTTTAGCCTCACATTGTCTCGACCCCATGACCCTTGACCCCATGACCCTTAGGTGCGCACCCCCCTTTGGAAAATCCTGGATCCGCCCCTGGTAACTGTGTAACTTTTGTTATAGCCTTTAGTGGTACTCTGATTTAATGTTTTCTTGTGTTAAATGTCTTTTTTGTTTTGATGTTTTTAAACACAATACACTTGGTGCTATGTTTGTTACTAAAATAAAAACAAAGCAGAGCTCCATGTGTCATTGGCTCAGTTCATATTGGACTTGTTTGTGAAATGTCTAATAAGAACATATTTGTTTAAGTTGTGAATTTTTTTTCTTTTGTGTTGAAAGGTAGTTGGGTGTGCAGACATCACTGCAAATAACTATTTCATTACTTCTTGTGTTTTATTTTCCTGCTATTAAATCTCTTTTGTCTCTAGGCTTGTCTCTAGGCTTGTAATACTGTTGGGGTCTGGGAGACCTTTTCTCCTCTGGGTGGTGCAGTCTAGTATTCCTCCACTAGATGGAGTCATCGAGCATGGTGGCTGGGTGAAGGGGCAGGTGTTACCTATCAAGCCTCACCAGGAGAGGAGTTTTTTAGGAGCCTGCTGCCAGCAGTTCTTAGCCTAAGTGTTAACCGATGTGACATGACTCTAGCTACCCTGGGGGTCTTGACTCTTAGACTTAGAAGGATCAGACTTACCTTGTGTGTTCCTGCTTCTTAGATTACTCCTGCGTACTGGGTTCTGCTTCGGTTCGCGGTTGCAGAGTTATCTCACACCAATTCAGGTTTTTTCTTTGGGCTGAACCTCCTGACTAGCAGCGTGTGGCCTGCTGTTTCCTTGGACTCACCTGACATCGAACCCTGCTCACCTTCCAACGTGCTCACCCTCCATCATGTCCATCACACAAGCCTCACTCAGATCAGATTCACCTTTCTCCGGCTGAACCAGACTCCCAGACCCAACTCATTCCTCCCTAGCTGTTAACATTTGTCCGTTAGGATTGTTATTGGCTTGGCTTAAAGGAGCAAAGTTTTGATCACTCGTATGAGGGTGAGAACTGAGGTGATGACTGGCCGGAATTAATCCTACAGCTGTATTGAGAGTTTTTGAGAGTTGGAACCTAAGGCCCCCTCCTCTGTTTAAGGTTGCTTTTTCTCTGGAAAACCAACCAAGCCAGGCCAATAACAACCCTAACGATTCCTCGTTACAGAGGGGTGGACCTGTTTCGGTTGAATTTGCATGTTATCTAAGCCATTACAAGGCCTTTGTTTGGCAGTAGTATAAAGCTTGGTACTCCACATTACTCCAGACGTTTTGAATTGAGAAAGCTTTCTGGAGAGGAAGCGAAACATTTTCAACTACAAAAAACAAGTCCAGTTGCTTTGTTTTTACTTTTTTTGGAATAACCATGACCTAGATGGCTGAAAATCTTCACCAGCATTTAGTAAATATAATTTACATAAATATAATTCAGCCTCTCGTCAATTTAATTTAGCTGATTAAAATTACAACTTAAACTTTTCTTCAACATTTTCTTTCAGCTATAGTCAGCTACTTACATCTTTTATTTCATGTAGAGTAACCAAAAATGTGTTTAAACAATGCCAAAACAGTATCATACTGCCCTCATGTGGATGATGATCTCGGCTGCAGGCATTTTGCAGACCATGAAATAGACAGGAGTCTTGACTCTTAATGTAATATTATATATATATATATATATATATATATATATATATATATATATATATATATATATATATATATATATATATATATATAAGTGTGCGTGTTAAGTGCTTTAACAGAATGCTTTCTCTCTCATTAAACGAAAGCATAAAATAACAACTTATAAAATAGCAACACTTGCTGTTATTTTATAACTAGCAGTGGGAACCCTTTTATACAACCAATTTATATACATCTCAATAGACACAAATATAATTGTAAAGTTAATTCAATTCAGTAATTAGACTCAAAAGAGGAGCTCTAGTGTTATTTACTTCCACTGCACAAAAAAGGAAGGTTTAGATGATTATGGTTTATAGCTAATGAGTAAAAAATGGACTTTAATACATAAATGTTTATGTAATGAAAAGTATACATTATATGCACTCAGTACTTTGTTTGGGCTCCTTTTGCATGAATTAGCTACAGCATTAACACAGCGAGACATTCGACCTGTGGCTCTGCTGAGGTGGTGAGGAAGGCCAGGTCGCTTTAATAGCGCCCTTTATCTCTCATATGTATTATAGTTTGTGGTATTTCTCATTTTTTTCTGAACTATATGCCAATGATTGTATGTCGGATTTAGGTCAGGTGAGTTTGCCAAAAAGCTCTCATGTCATTACACCCCAGTATGACGTTTAAACAGTTTACAGGCTTTAGCAATCTGTTATTGTCAGGATTTGTTCTGATGACCCAAACACACCGCACACACAGAGCTTGGTTATTTGTGAGTTTTATTGAAGAAGGATGGTTTGTGGAAGATGAAACCAGAAAGGCAGGACTGAACTGGAACAGGGGTGTAGATGTGAGCAGGAGCCGACACACCGGAGAGAGTTCTTGGGAGCAGGACTACTGGAGAGTAGAGGCAGTAGGAGATCCAGGCGACAAGGCAGGTAAATCCAACAGAATGCAGAGGCTTGAAGCAGAGAGGTGACAGATAGTCCAGAAGCAGGCAGAGACTTAACTGAGACTCAGAGGTGGCAGAATTCCAACAGCGAGCAGGAATAAACCAGGCAGACAGGCGAGGAGAGAGTGTAGTCTGATGACGAACCGGCAGAGAAGTGAAGACAGAGGGAGCCTTAAATAGGGAGGCTGGCAGGTGGAGTGAGTCTGACTAATTAATGACCAACAGGTGTGACTGACTGCAGAGGGAGTGAAGGGTAGGCTGAGTGAGAGAAGGAAGAACTGAAAACTAACAGTAAAAAAAAACAGATCAAAACTAAACCCTGACAGTAAAAAAATCAAAGTTCCTGCTAAACAAACATTATTACTGGTGGTATAATATTCTAAACTCAACTTTTCAAGTGGGACTTGAAAAAAAAAAAAAAGAACAGAAAACTTGGGCGAGGTCAGTAAGTGGAACAGGGGCCCCTGTGATGATCTAGGCTGGGGGCCCCCTACTGGATATTTAATTTTTTGGTCAGCAATCAATTAACTTAAATAAATATCGTCATTCAATACCCCCAACTCGCAGACTTCAAAAAGTTTGTGGATCAAACATATTTATGCCTCAGTTAAGCACTTGTCTCTGGCGAGAATAGTTTATAACTGCTACACAATAAGGACTGAATCACGGTTTCCACAAACTGTAAAAGACTGCCTGATTTTAGTGATGTAATGGGTGTAAAATATTGAATAAAATGTTTTTCTGCACGACTGGCTTTGTTTTCACTCTTATATTTAACTTTATGGTGCAAATTTTCAAGTGGATTGCCGATAGATAGATAGATAGATAGATAGATAGATAGATAGATAGATAGATAGATAGATAGATAGATAGATAGATAGATAGATAGATAGATAGATAGATAGATAGATAGATAGATAGATAGATAGATAGATAGATAGATAGATAGATAGATTTTATTACAGACTCAGAGTCCAGATTACATACAAAGAGAAAACAAAGACAATAAAAGAATAAAAAGTACAAAAAATAAACAATACAAACACATGACTTCTAGCCTTACAAGAGGCAATCATACCAATGTCTCCAGAGTACAGATGAGTACTTTATTGCACTATATTTAACATTTGCCAACAGTAGTATAATTTTATTATTAGACTCATTCAAGCGACAAATAAATCTATACATAAGTTTTCTCAAGACAGCCATCAAAGTGCTGACTCGGGCAGATACAAACAGTTCACTGGCACTGGACCATCTGGGTTTATTTAACAAAAGTGCATCATTGTAAGCCACCTTCAATTTTTGAAGACTGGCTTTTTTAAAATTGCACCACAAATGTGCAGTATACAGTGACGTACAATATGATATAAACAAGTTCAGCTTCACTTCATCCGAACAGAATCCAAATTTATGAATAAGAATATTTGCCTGAGCGTATAACATTCGAACCTGACGGTAAATGTCCTCATCATCAGACAGACAATCTGTCAACATATGACCAAGATATTTCACTTCAGTTGAGACTTTCAATAAAGACCCAGACAGTTTGAAATTTGGAAATAGTCTATTTTTGTCCCCCTTAGTGCGACAGATCAAGATGGTGCTTTTTGAAGGATTGAACTTAACATCATGTGACTCACCATATGCTGAGCAAACATTAAGCAGCTCCTGAAGACCAGCTGAACTTGGGCTAAAAACCACTAGGTCATCAGCATACATTAAATGATTAATAATAGTATCACCAACCATGCAGCCGGTTCTACACAGGTTTAGCTGCTTAGAAAGATCATTCATATAAAAGTTAAACAAAATAGGAGATAAAATGCTTCCTTGTCTGACTCCATTGCTGACATGAAAGGATGCAGACATACAGTTGTCCCATGTCACTTGCATAGTTTGATTAGCATACCAGTAGGACAGACATCTTACTATATACTTAGGTACACCAACTTGGCACAATTTTAAAAATAGTTTTCTATGATTAACACGATCAAAAGCCTTAGTGGCATCTAAAAAACACAGAAAAACTGTAGAATTTTTGCTGTTATAATTTTTCAGTAATTCTTTTAGTCCATATATACACATATCAGTGCCATGTTTGGGCTTGAACCCAAATTGATTTTCAGTAGACATTACTATCTTAGCAAATTTTGGCAGAAGAATAAGTTCAAAGACTTTGGACAGTGTATTAGCTAGGGCTATAGGTCTGTAATTATCAGAGCTGCCAATTTTACCAGCTTTGTTTTTAATCACGGGAAGTAAAAGAACCTTCATCAAGGATTCAGGAATAAAACCATGCATAATAAAACCAGTGAAACACAAGGCAAGCAGAGGGACAACCCTTGAACTGGCAAATTTGAGATGTTCAGCTGATATAAGATCCATTCCTATAGATTTATTTACACAGTTCTTTAATTGCTTGATAGACCTCGTGTGTTTTGATAGTTTCTACAGCGCTAACTTTGTCAACCTGGAAGGGTTCACTCTGTACACAGGTGAATAACTTGCTGTAGTGGTGTTGCCAAAAATCTACAATCATATTCGCCCCAGAAACACCATCAATAGTGTAAGGGAGAGAGGATTTATTGTTATTGATAGTTTTAACCTAGTTCCAAAAGGTTTTTGTATCCTTTCCTAAAAACTTTTTTGCCAAGGAATCAGCCCTCATGGTTTGCTCATTCTGTTTAATGAAGCGTAATGCATATTTGTATTTTGAAGTGGACAGCCTTTTCTGCTCAAATATAGGGCCCTGTCTAGGTTTACCTGCTAGAGCCCAAGATGTAGTAGCTTCGCGGGCTTCTTTGTGGAATTTAGACACATATGTGTTCCAACCTGATCTATTTTTAATCTTTACATTACTCTTATTATAAGGCAGACTAGCTCCCATAAGCGCTTCAATTATGTCAGAATATAAGCTAGTTAGATTGATCCTATGTTCAATATTAGAGCAGTTACAGTCTGTGCAAGTAACTGCCTCTCTTGGTAAGTTAATGGAAGATAACAGTTGATCAGTTTGGGCATAGTAAGAGGCTCTTTGTTTATTAGATAAAGAAGACCAGTCTATATGCATCTGTTTTTGAATACTGTTCTTATTTACAGTTGCAGGTATATGATCAAATCTAATTGATACCTCAAAAGGGATATGATCAACAGTGGACACATTGTATAAGATATTCATATATATCAAAGCAGCATGAGCATCTGCTGTAGTTATACAATGGTCCAACCAAGATGTAGTATGCCAGGCTTCACTTATATAAGTGTAACTTGCAGCTGGCAAAAGTTCCTTGCTTGACAATATTAAATTAGAGTCTGTACAAAAATGAAGCAGATGTTTAGCAAACAGCGAGTTTTTATCTGAGATGTCTGCATTCATGTCACCCATAACATAGATACTTTTTGACTTCTCATTTTGCATAAAAGAGCTAATATAAGCAAGTTTACTAAGGTATTCTTCTTCGTTATGATGACATTCATATGGAGCATAGACATTTAAAATAATAAACTCTTTGTCAAGCTGTTTCACGTGTACTGCAATACACCAGTCCACACCTAATCTCACGACATTTATCACAGAGTCCAAGCTTTTTTTTCCATAATATAGCCAACCCTCCTGAAATCCTTCCTCTTTTAATACCCAAACTGAGGTCAGTAGTAGATTCTCCAGCTCCCAGGAAACTGTCATTGATAGAGTTTAGTCCTTTTAAATCCTGTTTGGCTAAAAAAGTTTCTTGCAAGCACAAGATGTCGCAATGTAGCAACAACTGGTCGACAACCAAACAGCGAGCTTAATCGTCTGCACTCTGCCCTAAGCGCAGGCCACGACAGTTGTAAGAGATGACTTTAATGCCCATTTTTTATTTTTATTTTTTTTATGACTTTGTGCTCACCCTGATAATTTCTCCAAGTGCATTTTGGGTAAAACTCATCATCACCAAACGTCCACCAATGGGATCTTCTGTCACTTGGCAACTGTTTATAAAATACGTGGAGCATTAACAACTAAGTTAACATGAGCGCTTCATATAAGCATAAAAGTGGAGCGGCAAAGTGAAAAGAAAATGAAAAAAGAGAGCAAGTAAAAGCCAAGTTACAAAAACTGTCCAGGAGGCACAGATATGGTGAGATTATAAAAGTTTTCATCCAAATATCCCTGACCAGTGACAAAAAAAAAGAGGAGCGTAGTGAAGCAAGTGCGCTCAAGAATGCCAAAAGTAGATTTTCTTTCATTTTTTTGGTCAACATGCAAACCGAGATTCTTGAGTGCATAAACGCTGCTTCACAACTCCTGCAAGCTACAGACGCGGATATTCTTAAAGCATCGACGCCATCAGCGTTTTAATAGAGTTAAACGCAGTTTGAAGCAACCAGGGCCAGAAAGATTAAACGTCACTTTGATGAACCTTCTGAAGACATTACTCCCAGATGGGACCGTCTTGAAGCAGAGAAAAAAGCTCAGGGCTCCCATTGATTTAGTGTTATGGTGAGTTAAAAACCATGCACTTTTTATTATTTTATTGAGTATCTGTATCATTCTTTGACGGCATGTTTAAACGTTACCATAGTGACCAGAGTCAGAGCACGTTAGGGCTTTGTAGTATGCCAGAGGTGAGGGAGAGGAGAGGAGGAGACAACTTTATGTCAGATTATACAGATTTGTCAAAAATGTTCCTATATAAGAAAACCAGTTGATTGCATCAAAGTCCCGACAAGCAGCATTCACTCCTGGAGAAGCGTAGAGCCACAGGGAGAGTCGTCTGCATTGTCCATGGCTTTGCTGCAATCCCTCATACTGAGCAAGCATGAAGCGACAGTGGAAAGAAAAAACACCCGTTAGCGGGAAGGAAAAACCTCCTGCAGAACCGGGCTCAGTATGAACGGTCATCTGCCTCAACCGACTGGGGGTTACAGAAGACAGAGCAGAGACACAACAAGACAGACAAAAAGCACAGAAGCACACATTGATCTAGTAATCTGTTCTACATTAGATGGTAATAGTCGGTGATCTGTCCTCCATGGATGATTTCACAGTCAACAGAACGTCAGACCAGGTGTACCTACTATGAAGAAAAAAGAGAGAGAACAAAAAGTTAAAAGCTGAAATGACAACAGTCATTTCAATGTAATGCAATGCAAATCTGGAGAACAGTAAACTGGAGAACAGTAAAAATCAGTAAAGTGAGAAAAATAGGCCCCGATGTCCTCCAGTAGCCTAAGCCTATAGCAGCAAAACTATAAAGGTAGCTCAGAGTAACATGAGCCACTCTAGTTATAAGCTTTGTCAAAAAGGAAGGTTTTAAGATTAGTCTTAAAAGTAGACAGGGTGTCTGCTTCACGGACCAAAACTGGGAGTTGGTTCCACAGGAGAGGAGCCTGATAGCTAAAGGATCTGCCTCCCATTCTACTTTAGCGACTCTAGGAACCGCCAGCAGACCTGCAGTCTGAGAGCGAAGTGCTCTGTTAGGAACATACGGGGTAATCAGAGCTCTGATATATGATGGAGCTTAATTATTAAGGGCTTTATACGTTAGAAGAAGAATTTTAAATTCTATTCTTGATTTAACAGGAAGCCAATGAAGGGAAGCTAAAATTGGAGAAATATGATCCCGCTTGTTGATTTTTATCAGAACTCTTGCTGCAGCATTTTGGATCAGCTGAAGGCTTTGAACTGCATTTTGTGGACTTCCTGATAATAAAGAATTACAATAGTCCAGCCTTGAAGTAACAAATGCATGGACTAGTTTTTCAGCATCACTCCTGGACAAAATGTTTCTAATTTTGGCAATATTCCGGAGGTGAAAAAAGGAAACTCTGGAAACCTGTTTAATATGGGATTTAAATGACATGTCTTGGTCAAAAATAACACCAAGGTTTTTACTTTATTACCAGAGGCCAAGTTAATGCCATCCAGATTAAGTGATTGGTTAAGAAGTTTATTTTTTGAGGACTCTGGCCCTAAGATTACAACTTCTGTCTTGTCAGAATTTAGATGCAGGAAATTTAAAGTCATCCAGCTTTTGATGTCATCAAGACATGACTGCAGTCGAAGTAATTGATTGGATTCATCAGGATTTATGGATAAATATAGGTGAGTGTCATCAGCATAACAGTGGAAATTAATCCCATGCTGTCTGATAATTTTGCCGATCGGAAGCATATATATAGTAAATAGAATTGGTCCAAGGACTGAACCCTGTGGTACTCCACAGGTGACCCTAGAGTTTGAGGAAGATTTATTATTAACATGAACAAACTGGAATCTGTCCGACAGATAAGATTTAAACCAGCCTAATGCTTTCCCCTTAATCCCTACAGTATGTTCAAGTCTTTGTAGGAGAATATTGTGATCAACTGTATCAAATGCAGCACTAAGATCTAACAGGACAAGTACAAACACAAGTCAATTATCTGAGGCCATGAGAATATCATTAGTGACCTTCACCAGAGCCGTTTCAGTGCTATGATGAGCTCTGAAGCCTGACTGAAACTCCTCAAGTAGGTCATTGCTTTGTAAATGTTCACAAAGTTGATTAGCAACTACTTTCTCAAGAATTTTAGATAAGAAAAGAAGATTAGATATAGGTCTAGTTTACTGGCTCATCTTGATCAAGAGAAGGTTTCTTGAGTAAAGGTTTAATAACAGCTACTTTAAAAACCTGTGGTACATATCCATTTACTAAGGATAGATTAATCATGTGTAAAATAGGACCACTGATCAAAGGGAATACCTCCTTAAACAACTTGGTTGGGATTGGGTCTAACATACAGGTAGAAGGTTTAGATGAAGCTAAGATTTTAGATAGCTCAGAAAGCTCTACTGCTTCTAAACAGTTCAGACACAGCGCAGGTTCTAATGATTCCTCCAATGCTGCCTCACTTACTGAGGACGAGGTAATCATGTTTGGGAGGATGCCAATTATTTTATTTTTAATGGCATCAATTCTATTTATGAAGAATCCCATAAAATCATTACTACTAAGAGCTAAGGGAATGGATGGATCCACAGAGCTGCAGCTCTGAGTAAGTTTGGCAACTGTACTGAAGAGAAATCTAGGATTATTTTTATTCTCTTCAATTAATGATGAAAAATATGCTGCTCTAACTCTGCGAAGGGTCTTGTTATACAACAATAGACTGTCCCTCCAGATTAAGTAGGATTCCTCTTGGTGTGTAGAGCGCCATTTTCTCTCCAATTTCCTAACATTGTGTTTCAAGGAACGCAGCTCTGAATTAAACCAGGGAGCCAGCTTCCTGTGAATTATCACCTTCTTTTTTAGGGGGGCTACATTATCTAATGCAGAACGCAATGAGGAAGTCACACTGTTAGCAAATGTATCTATTTGTGAATGGGAAGAAACAGCATTGCTGCCATCTACAGGGCATTTCTGCAATACTGAGGATATTAAGAGGGGGACAGACTTTTTAAGTTTTGATACAGCATTATCCGATAAAGATGTACTATAATGGAATCCTCTTTTGGGGGTGGAGAAATCAGTTAGATTAAACTCAAATGTTATTAAAAAATGATCAGATAGGACAGGATTGTGAGAGAATAGACTTAGACTTTCTTTATTGTCATTTTGTATACACAGAGTGCATACAGAACGAAATTTCGTTTTCACACAGCTCAGAAATATTGCAGTAACTCTACAGGATACCTTGCAGTGAATTACAGTACAGGATAAAGTGCAGTGATCAATCGCAGTCACTTACAGGATAAATTTCAATTTACTTCCGGATAAAGTGCAGCAGTGAACAGTAGGCAGTTGAAATGTAGACAATGTAAACCAAATGTAGACAAATATGCAGTAGGGTGCAGCAGTGATTTAAAAGTAGACAGTTGCATTGTGCACAGTTTTGCAGTACGTTTCCGGTTAAGGTGCAGCATCAGTTTTGCAGGATACGATACAATGTGCAAATGTGCAAATCAGCGAATCTAGTGTGGTACACTTTTGTACTTCAGCAGTTCAACAGTCTGATGGCAGCAGGGAAAAAGCTTTTGCAGAACCTAGTGGACCTGCAGCGGATGCTGCGGAACCTCTTCCCAGAGGGCAGCAGGGAGAATAGTATATGGTGGGGGTGTGAGGGGTCCCTGATGATGTTACGGGCTCGAGACACACAGCGCTGCGATGAAATGTCTTTAATGGAGGGAAGAGGAGCCCCGATGATCCCTTCTGCTGTTCTCACCACTCTCCTCACGTTCTTCCAGTCGGAGGCACTGCAGCCTCCACACCACACAGAGAGACAGCTGGTCAGAATACTCTCTATGGTGCTTCTGTAGAAGGTCGTGAGGATGGGCGGGGGCAGGCGGGCTCTCCTCATCCTCCGCAGAAAGTACAGTCGCTTCTGTGCCCTCTTCACCAGTGACGTGGTGTTCACAGTCCAGGTGAGGTTGTCCGTGATGTGCACCCCCAGGAACTTGGTGCTGCTGACCACCTCCACCGCTGAGTTGTTGATGAGCAGTGGAGCATGGTGAGGCCGGTTTTTCCTGAAGTCGACGATGATCTCCTTTGTCTTCTCCACGTTCAGGATCAGGCTGTTTTCTCTGCACCAGCCCACCAGCTGCTCCACCTCCCCTCTGTAGTCCTGGTCGTTGTCGTCTCTGATCAGGCCCACCACCGTTGTGTCGTCTGCAAACTTCACGATGTGATTGGTGGTGAACCTGGGGACGCAGTCGTGTGTCATCAGGGTGAACAGCAGGGGGCTCAGGACGCAGCCCTGAGGGGAGCCCGTGCTGAGGGTGACGACATCAGAGGTGTTCTGTCCGACCCGGACTGACTGAGGTCTGTTGGTGAGGAAGTCTAGCAGCCAGTTTCGTAGGGGTGTGTTGAAGCACAGATGCTCCAGTTTTCCCACCAGATGTTGTGGGATGATGGTGTTGAACGTGTTCTTCTCCTCCAGGTGTGCCAGGCTCAGGTGAAGAGCAGAGGAGATGGCGTCCTCAGTGGAGCGGTTCCGTCGGTAGGCAAACTGGAACGGGTCGAGTGTTGATGGGAGACTGGAGACGATGTGTTCCTTTACCAGCCTTTCAAAGCACTTCATCATGATGGGAGTCAGTGCAACAGGCCGGTAGTCGTTGAAACAGGTGACTTGAGATTTCTTTGGCACCAGAATGATGGAGGCAGACTTGAAGCATGCTGGCACTGTGGCTTGGTCCAGCGAGGTGTTAAAAATGTCTGTGAGGACACCAGCCAGCTGACCTGCACACTCCTTGAGCACCCGCCCAGGTATGTTGTCGGGGCCTGGGGCCTTCCGCGGGTTGACTCTCCTTAGAGTCTTCCACACGTCAGCGGTATCAAGGCAGAGGACCTCCTCTTCCTGATGGGGAACAGCTTTCACTGCTGGAGTGCTGTTTAGTGCCTCAAACCTCCCAAAGAAGTTATTTAGTCCATTGAGGAAGTCAGCATCAACTTCACCCACCGGGGGGGAGGGCGTGTTGTATTCAGTGATCGCCCGGATGCCTTTCCACATGCTCCTGGTGTTGCTGGCGTCATGGAAAAGCTCCTGGATTTTCTGACTGTGGTTCCGCTTTGCTAGCCTGATGGCACGGTTCAGGTTGGCTCTCGCTGTCCTCAGTGCCTCCTTGTCTCCAGACTTGAAGGCTGAGTTCCGTGCTTTTAGCGCTTGACGGACCTCCGCAGTAATCCAGGGTCGTTGGTTGGCTCGGGTGATGATGGTCTTGGTGGTGCTGACGTCCTCAATGCATTTGTTGATGTAGGCTGACACAGTCATGGCGTACTCATCAATGTTGATCTTGTCCTCATAAGTTGCAGCAGCTTTGAACATGTTCCAGTCAGAGCACTCAAAACAGTCCTGGAGCGCCTCCATTGCTCCCTCAGTCCACACCCTCACCTGCCTCGCTGTTGGTTTTGCTCTGATCAGCAGGGGCCTGTATGCTGGGAATAGCATCACAGAAAGGTGGTCTGAAGAGCCCAGGTGGGGGCAGGGGACTGCTCTGAATGCTCCTTTAATGTTTGTGTAGACTAAGTCTAGAGTGTTCTCTCCCCGAGTTGCAAAATCCACGTGTTGGTAAAAATGAGGGAGAACAGTTTTCATATTTGCCTGGTTAAAATCCCCAGCAATGATGAAAACACCCTCTGTGTGTGCAGATTGCAGCTCAGAGATAGTCCGATAGAGTACACCCATAGCATCTTTAGTATTAGCGCTGGGAGGGACGTAAACCGCTGCGATGATAACAACAGTGAACTCTCTAGGCAGATAAAAAGGTCTGCAGCTAATAATCATAAGCTCAATGTCCGGAGAGCAGAGACTTGTGACTAATCTAGCATTTTTACACCAGGTGTTATTGGTGTAAACGCAGAGTCCGCCTCCTCGGGACTTACCGCAGAGTTCTGTCTGTCTGTCGGCGCGGAAAGTAGCTAGCCCCTCCAGGCTAACGGCGTTGTCTGGGATTGATGATGAAAGCCATGTTTCGGTCAGAATGAGAGCGCAGCAGTCCCTCAACTCCCTCTTTGTAGAGAGCTCGAGTTGTAAATGGTCCATTTTGTTGTCCAGTGAGCGAACGTTGGAAAGCCAGATGGATGGTAGCGGCGGTCTGAATGGGTTAGCCTTTAGCCTCGCTGCTAAGCCTCCTCGGCACCCGCGCTTCTTCGGCCGGCTACACCGCTTCCGCGTCGCTCTCCTCCGGCGTGAGCTGCTCGTCGAGGCCGCCGCTTCACAGGCCTCCGGGGCTGGTCTCCGTAGGACGCCACAGTCACGTAAGCAGTCGAGCGTGGTATTTAAAAGTCCAAAAACACAACTTGATCGTAACTCCAACAGGCGCTCGCGGTCAAGTACTGATCGGCTGGGTAGATGAGTGGTTTCCAGCGAGTTTGGCAGCATTTTTATGCAAAAAGTCCGCGAGTTGGTACAGAGCTGTGTTCGGCTGCTGCCGCCAGGGGCGCCGCCGGAAGTACCGCCGGAAGAAAACTGTTAATTCTTCACAATCAATGCCATATGTCAGCACAAGGTCCAAAGTATGGAGCCGAGAGTGCGTTGGCTTATGCACATTTTGAGCAAAACCAATTGAATCTAGGATAGTTTTAAAGATTACACTAAGGTTATCACATTCAGTGTCAACATGGATGTTAAAATCACCCACTATAATAACCTTGTCAGTATTTAACACCAAATCAGAAAAGAAGTCTGACAGCTGATCCAAAAACTGAGTGTAAGGGCCTGGTGGACGATACAAAACAATAAACAGAAGAGGTTTTATTGCTTTGCAGTTTGGATGAGGGAAACTGAGGGTTAAATGTTCAAAAGAACTGTAATTATTAATTGGCCTGGGACTAATTAATAAATCAGACTGAAAGATGGTTGCCACTCCTCCTCCTCTTCCCACAGATCTGGGAATGTGGAAATTTGAATAACTGGAGGGATTTGACTCATTTATACTAATGTAGTCCTCTTGTAGCCAGGTTTCTGTGAGACAAAATAAATCAATCTGATTATCAGAAATCAATTCATTAACTAACAAAGTCTTTGGAGGGAGAGACCTTATATTTAATAGACCACATTTAATTCTTTTATTTTTTGGTTCAAAGTGATCCGTATGGATTTTTATTCGATTTTTATGATTTGTTCCCTTTAGATCAGTTTTTGATCTGTTAAGTTTTGGCCGTGGGAAAGACACCGTCTCAATAGGGTAATGGGTGGGTAACAGTACAGAAGCTGCAGAGTGGTGTGTTAAACTACGGCTCTGCTTCCTGGTCTGGACCCTGGATTGTCAGCATTTAGGAGAACTAATAAATCCGGCCAAATTCCTAGAAAGAAGAGCTGCACCATCCAAAGTGGGATGAATGCCGTCTCTCCTGATCAGACCAGGTTTTCCCCAGAAAGTTTGCCAGTTATCAATGTAGCCCTCGTCGTTTTCTGGACACCACCTAGACAACCAGCGGTTGAATGATGACATGCGGCTAAACTTGTCATCACTGGTCAGATCAGGCAGGGGACTAGAGAAAATTACAGAGTTCGATATTGTTTTAGCAAACTCAGACACAGAAGCAACACCAACTTTGGTGACCTCTGATAGGCGTGACCAGGTGTCATTACCGCCAGCGTGAATAACAATTTTGCGGTATTTACGCTTATCCTTAGCCAGCAGTTTTAGGTAAGATTCTATGTCGCCCGTTCTGGCCCCTGGCAGGCATTTAACTATGGTCCCTGGTTTCTTTAGTGCCACGTTTCTTAATACGGAGCTGCCAATAATTAAGGTCGGCTCCTCGGCGAGACTGTCGCTCAGAGGGGAAAATTTATTAGAAACGCAGATGGGTTGGTGGTGATCTGGGGGCTAAAATCTAGAGCTATGCTTCCTACGAACCGTCACCCAGCCGACCTGCTTAACCGGTTGTTCGAGTGCGGCTGTTGGTTCGCTACGTGAAGTTACTCTATGCGGCTCCGCGCTAGCAAAGGAGCGGCTATCAGAAGAATGTATTCTTCCACGTGCATTTTCATTTACGGGCAGAGATGATCTCAAACTTTGATGCTAAACAAATGCCAGCACAATTTTATGAGGAAGCTGCTAATACGATATATATATATATATATATATATATATATATATATATATATATATATATATATATATATATATATATATATATATATATATATATATATATATATATATATATTTTTGGGCTGCACAGTGGCGCAGTGGGTAGCGCTGTTGCCTTGCAGCAAGAAGGTCCTGGGTTCGAGTACACCCCTGGGTCTTTCTGCATGGAGTTTGCATGTTCTCCCTGTGCATGCGTGGGTTCTCTCCGGGTACTCCGGCTTCCTCCCACAGTCCAAAAGCATGACTGTTAGGTTGATTGGCTTCTCCAAATTGTCCTTAGGTGTGAGTGTGTGCGTGAATGGTTGTTTGTCTCTCTGTGTTGCCCTGCGACAGACTGGCGACCTGTCCAGGGTGTACCCCGCCTCTCGCCCATTTGACAGCTGGAGATAGGCACCAGCAACCCCCGCGACCCCATGAGGGATAAGCGGTTTGGAAAATGGATGGATGGATATATATATAATCCATCCATATATATTATATATATTATATATATTTACAAGCGATGACCGGTCCGCAGTGATAAAAAGGTTGGGGACCACAGATATAAATTAATGAATGAATGAATGATGATGAAATATAATATGTTTTGTGACAGTTTGTATTCAGAAGATTTAATAAAATAGTGAAGTATTTTAAGTATCGTTTATTTATTTTGTATTGATACATAACCTCACTGTATTCGTTTCTAATTTTCGCTATTACATTATAGCGTGACGTTTGTGTCAATAATCTTCTAGCATAGGTGATTTTGCGTGGTGGGAGGGGGGGCCCCAAATCAAGTTCTGCTTAGGGCCCCCAAAAGGCTCGGGCCAGCACTTAGGAAGCTAATTTGCTTTGTTTGGCATCTTGTAGAGACAATCAAAAATACCACATTATTTGCTCTGCTTCCTCCTTCATTACAGCTGTTTTGATTGTTTTACTACAACCTCTTTTTTCTCTATCTACTTCCAGTGTCACAGTTATGTGAATGAGACGCCTATTCCATTTACTTAAAGCACTCATTAACAGAAACTAGCTGAATTTGAAAAAATATTTTTTAACAGATCAGCTCAGTGTAATGTGTTGATCAGAGGTCCGTTCTTCGTACGTTGCTTAAAACATCCGAAATCAAATGACATATCCAATATGATTTCATCCGGCTAATCATGATCCGGCTAATTGGGTTCTTCGAACACACCTGTTGTTTATGATTAGCATCGCTGGATTGAGTTATCTGAGATAACTGCGCGTTCATGCGTCACTTTAAAAGGGGAAATGTGTTGATAGTAGAAACAATTTAATGCTCTTTTAGAAGAGGCTGGAGAAACTCGTTTATAAATCAGACAGGTTAAAATATCACTTTCATATTGGATCAGAATTAAAAGCAGTAATGAAGAAAACCCAGCAACAAGCATAATAAAGAACTGGGGCCCGTTCTTCGTACGGTGCTTAAAACATCCAAGATCAAATGAGACATCCAAGATGATTTCATCCGGCTAATCATGATCCGGCTAACTGGGTTCTTCCAACACACCTGTTGTTTATGATTAGTATGGCTGGATTGAGTTATCTGAGATAACTGCGCGTTTGTTTAAAAGGGGAAATGTATCGATAGTAGAAACATTGATCAGCAGCGCTGCTATTGGCTGTTCAGCATGGCCAAAGAACGCCCACAGTTTTTCTCCCAAGCAGAACAAGAGCTTTTAATGGAAGGTTATGATGAATTTGAGTCATTAATTAAAACACCTCAAAATCTGTTAAAGCCAGGAGAGAGGGCGGGCAAAAAGTAGCAGACAAATTAATGCGTAAATACTGTCCATGGTAGATGTTTCTATCACTTTCTACAGTATGAATTTTTGCTTTTTAATAATTTCACATTTACTTTGTTCTTTTATGTCAGAGCCTCCACGGGACCCACTAGAACATGGGGAAAAAAGTGTTTTTTAAAAAGCAACTTCTTCCTCTTTTTTAAAAGCCACTGTTAAATGATGTGTTTGTCTGTTTATAACAGCCACCAAGAAAAAGGCTGGAAAAAAAACATGTTCTTTTTACTTTTGTTGCATGAGGCATGTTTCACCCCTTCTTTTTCTTTCACAAAATGACACAGGGTGACATCCCTTCCCTATATAAATGGCTTCTTCAACAAAAAAAAATGTATTTTGACCTGATAAAAACAAACAAACACAAATTAAGAGGAGAAATATAACTCAACTTGAAAAAGAGAAAATTGCACTAGAGATCGAGTTGCTGCAAAAGTCCTTCAGAGTAATTTCTAATACAACATTTGACCGTAGTATTGCTGACTTTACATAACTATCTCTTATTGCAGGCAGAAGATGACTTGCTGGCTTTTCTTTATAAAGAATTGTTTCAATAAAACGACAGGAACTAAGCATTATTTGTTTAGTCTTTTATTAAACACTGAAAAATGGTGTTCCACAATTCTGTCCCGTCCTCTGCCACTAGGTGGTCCCAGTTCACTGGCTGGACAGACTTCCCTATCTCCTCCGCTTAAACAGCTGCGATCTAATCCTGTTTACACGAAATAAGCCTGCTCGCGAGCAGGTTTAAGTTTGCGCACCAGGGTGAGTTTCGAAGAACCAAACGATCCAAGATCATGCCAAATCGTCAACAATCAAATCCTGCTAACTGAGTTAGCGACGTACGAAAAACGTGCCCCTGTTGGGAGTATTCAAAATTTACAAGAAAGGGCTTTGGCTGGACTGTGCATGAATGGGTAAAAATATATTAGTTGGATGATAAGACATTCTCAAAAAATAACCCAATTAGTATTGTGCCACCATGGTTGTTTCCAGAAACAAAAGTTGACTTAAAAATACATGAAATGAAAAGAGAATAGAAACATAATGAAGTTGGGGTTAAAACTAGGTTATACATTAGACAATTGTATTATAGTTATTTAAAAATATACACAGATGGATCAAAAAATTTAAAGGGAAATGTGGGAATAGGGGTATTCATTCCAGAGTTCAATATATGTATCTGTAAAAGATTAACAGACCTTTTATCTATATACACAGCAGAAATGGTTGCAATTATTATTAGTTTACAGTGGGTGGAGGAGGTTAGACCGGACAGGGTGGTGATTTGCACAGATTCAAAAGCAGCAATAGAAAGCATACAGTCAGGAGGAAATAATAGGAAAGACCTTGTCTTAGTTTATATAGGTTATATAGGTGTGGAATAGATGTTCAGTTCTGTTGGGTACCAGCACATGAAGGGGTGAAAGGAAATGAAACAGCAGACAAGCTAGCTAAAAAGGCTTAAGGAAAGCAGAATACAGATCAGATTACATTTGGGAAAGGGGAAGGTAAATCAATAATTAAAAAGAAAGAAACAGAAATATGGGATAAAGATGAGAAAGGAAAAAGATTATATAGGGTTCAAAAAAATTATGGAGAAAGGAGCAGAAGGGAAGAGATAATTTTTACTATATTAAGAACTGGACGCACCTACTTGAATGAGTTTATGTATGTACTAGGGAAGATAAATAATGATATATTTCCTCCGCTTATAAAGCCGCGATCTAATCCTGTTTACATGAAATAAGCCTGCTCGCAAGCAGGTTTAAGCTTGCGTACATGTTGCTATGACAGCAAGTCCAGGATGAGTTTTGAAGAACCAAAGAATCCAAGATCATGCCAAATCGTCAACAATCTAATCCAGCTAACTGAGTTAGCGACGTACGAAGAACGGACCCCAGGTCTCTGCAGGCAAACAACATGGTCCAAACTTGAAACCATTGCTGCCTCTCCTGCTCTGGTTCCTGCATTGGTGATTGCTTCACCTGCTCACTCATTGATGGACTAAAGGTGACTGACTGTTAGTTCCTGAGGACTAAAGGACCCAAAAAAAATCAATTAACTAATTAAACAAATTACTAACAATTGTATTGTATACTAAATTTAAACAAAGATATTTATACAACAAATTAAATCAATTAAATCAAAATGAACTAAATAATCTAAATTCTAAAACGCAACAAAAATAGAGAACTTGCTCCTACAGCAAGCTTAAATTTTGTTGGTGGATTAAAAATACAGGAATATAATGTTCTAATCAAAATACAAACAATATCTGTTCATCTTAACTGTGAAAGATTATCCCTGGTGCCCTGATGTCAATAGTCCGTTGATTCAAACAAAAAACACGTTGCAGAGTGCTGAGGCATACTTCGTTTGTTCACAATTTCAATGTGGGGTCTACTCTTATATAATGTCTATGCTGTTATGGAGGAATGTGAGTTTATACAGAGCTCTTGTTAGTTTGTTGTTTAGAAGTTGGTGTATAAGGAAAAATATTTAGCAGTCTTTAAGCTAACATGTTTGTGAGTTGTTTAGCGGAGAATGGAGTGTTTATCGAGTGAAAGGGTTTTACTCATAGACATATATAATTGAGTGGGTTGGCCCACTGCTGGGACGTAACTGTGTGTCCGCTGTATTGGAGGAGTCAAAGCTGCGCTACAAATAGGATTCCTTCCAATGACCTGTTACATCTGCGTTTTGGGATTGAGACAAACCCCGGATCACTTATTTTTTTCATTGTCATTTGTCAAATGTTTTTTTTGGCTAGATATCCTTAAATGATCCACCCCAAAATTCCTCAACTGAGGTGTTTTTCTCTGAAGGACATTATATTCGGGACCATCTTGGAGTGTAAAATAGACTCTCTACTGGTAAATTCTATTCTAATTCTTGGAAAGAAATATATTCACAAATCCAAATGCATGAAACTGATTCCCAAATACTTTCTTAAATCCCTTAAGCTAATAAATGCTGACAAGGATTTCTATGTTACAAATCTATACAATCTTGTATCCTGATGTTATTTTGGATTTATTTATTTTATTCCTTATTTTTCCTTTAAATTATTTGTCTTTATTTTCCTACTTTACCTTGGCCTCTCATCATAGTTGGTATTTTGTATTTATACAAATGCCTTATTGTTTGTATAAATTTGTTCAATAAAAAAACAAAAAAAAAAAACAAATGCCCTTGCAGTAATTCACACACACACTGCAGTTAATGGAAAAAAGGTACCAAACATAAAGCTTCTTAGACTTTACTGATCCCACATATCAGTAATTCACATTTCATCAGCTGTAAAGTAGTGGACAAAACAGTGTATGTTACACAATAATATATGAATAACAACAGGTGGATTGACACCCTTCCACACACAAGATGTAAACATCTTCCTTTTATTTATTTTTTGGCCAATTGTCTGCAAAAAAAAAAAAAATCATTTTAAACACCACACATACACACCGGTATGTACACGAGAGACACTTTTCTTTTTAACTAAGACAACTTAAAACCTTTAAAAAGAATAGTCTTGCACATTTATTTTCCTATTGTTGCCACTGTGTAATCGTATTGTTTTTAGTTTGCAGTGTGGTGCAGTCTCAGCTTGTGAAACACACAAACCACAAGTGACATCAGCATATAGTGATGGTCATCTGCCATTACTCTGTGAAAAGATAGAGGGCACAAAAAAAGGAAGGTGGGAAGGAAAAAAACATAACTCAAAATAGTTGACAGCCTTCCTGGGCACAGATTGGCGAATGAAACGCTCAGCTTATCTGATAACACTCAAAGTCCCCTCAGATGTAACCATATCAGCTGGATGTTTTCAGAATTAGACATACTTTAATAATCCCAGAGGGAAATTGCTGAACAGTTTTATTTCATCTATCCATCCATCCATATCTCTCTCTCTCTCTCTCTCTCTCTCTCTCTCTCTCTCTCTCTCTCTCTCTCTCTCTCTCTCTCTCTCTCTCTCTCTATATATATATATATATATATATATATATATATATATATATATATATATATATATATATATATTCGGGAACATTTCACCGCCTGAACCATACTATAGCATTGACCCATGATTTTAAATTGTTCACACTAAATTCTGACCCTACCATCTGAATGTTGCATCTGAAATTGAGGCTGACAAGTCCATTACTGTTCTTCTGAGTTTCTGGTTTTTAACTGACAGGGATTTCGGTGTGATCTTCTGGTGCTATAGCTCAATTGGCTCAAAGATTGCCATGTTTTTGCATTGAGAGACAATATTCTGGGTACCTTCGTTGAAACATGAAGTTATTTGAGCTGTTGTTGTTTTTGTATAAATTTCAACCATCCAGTGACAGCTGGGACAGCCTGTTTATTCCTGGACCTTGACCAGAGAATATGTGTGAGCAATAAGTTATTTACTGAGGAAACCAAATGAAAGTAAAAATAGGGTCATGTAGACATGTAGCTTGGTTTTCAAAAAAACATCATAAACAAGGGATTGTTTTCAGAAAGGTTTTCATCTACACCAGGGGTCGACAACCTTTACCACTCAAAGAGCCATTTAGACCCATTTCACACAGTAAAGAAAACACTGGGAGCCACAAAATCCTTTTGAAATTTTAAATGGAATAACGCTGCACATAAGGGCTTTTTTGCAACAGAATGGACCCGCACCAGAACCAATGCACCTCTGCGCTTGTACTTCTACTGTTGTTTTATAGAAATCATCAACTCTCTTTTATGGAAATCATCAACTCTGCTAATTGAGTTTTTATTTTGAATAAAGCTTGGAGCGAGTAAACGCACATCATGTTTGGACTATTTGATTTTCAGCCAATATAAATGGTTCATCCGGAATACTTTCTTTCCTTTTAATCCAAACACATTTTAATCACATCTGCAAAAGTGAACGAGCTCCTGTCATTAACCAGCTAACAGCTACATTAGACGAGCTATCAGACGTTCAGGCGGCACCTGAAGCTCGACTTCAGCCGTGCAGGACTCCGCTCATAGCCTCGAGCCAAGCGCTGTTCGCTTTTCCTCACTTTGAAAATGAACAAACGTCAGATATAGAAACGACTCTTGCCCTGCTGTTTAGCTCTCTTCACCCTCATCAATGACTCCATGTTATTTTAGGTCACCGTGTTGCCCTTGTCATTTGTAGAATTTACTACAAAAAAGCAGCATTTGAAAATGCCGCCTCAACTCCGCCTCGCTGTGTTTATGTCACTGCAGCCAGTAAACTACCAGTTCTTCTTTTTTTTCTTCTTCTTCTTCTTGAGTTTATTGATGGTGAGCAAAAATCTTTTCAGTGTGCATTACCACCACCAACTGGTGAGGAGTGTTCGTCAGCCAGCATTGACGACTGCCTGTATGAGGTACACAGCTCCGTGACATAATTATTTTCAACACCTGAGCCGCATCAGAGCGATCAAAGAGCCGCATGCGGCTCCGGAGCCGCAGGTTGCCGACCCCTGATCTACACGAACGTGCACAAATATACCAAACATAGGGGCAGTGTATCAACAGTATGTCAACCTGTCAGAACCCTTAAAAAACAACTGCGATGTTAAACGACATTGTGCCTCCGTGTTGGGAGGGAGATGATTTAAAACAACGGACCCCCAAGCGTTCTTTCTCCTTTGCACCTCAACATATTGTAGCAGCTGGGCTTTTAAAAATAAACAAGCACAAAGCGTCTGAACCAACTGCAACGTTTAGAATGTTCCATGTACGCTTTTACTTTGACATTTTGACACTGAGGCGAAGGGAAGGCCTTTGGTTGTTTCTCAATACCCAAGTATGCTCTTGTATGTATTTAAGTATGTTCTTGGGAACATACAACAGAAAGTATGTACTTGAGAGTATGAGAGTACTCTGGCGTCAATTGGAATGGTCTGTACTCCGTCAGGTCAGTGACAGGAAACGGTTGATGTTTGTCGGCTAAAACGTAACCCAACGGCTTTGCTCAGTTTATATCAATATTTTCCACATTTATAATGGATGATAAAATATGAAAAGAAACATCTTATTTCCAGAAATATCAAATATAGGCTATATATTTAGAAAGGAGTGTCAGTAAGATGAAACCTTTTTACAATAAGAAGATAAAGTTTGTTGTTTACTAAGAAGCTTCACAAAGGTAATGATGTTGTTTTAGCACCTTTATATTACTTTTTTAAACTTTTAGCAGTGAAACATGATTGTCCACAACAATTATAATTTTTTGTCTCAATTGAGTAATAATAGTAGTTGATGATCAGCATTATGCCTGAAGTTTGCACTGGATTCATGTGCAGGAGCGGTTTAAATTTTTTCGTAACCTTTTTTATTTTTTATTGTTCTGCATCTGGTCGGAGTTGTTACTTTACAGCCGCATGATTCCTTTACAATAACTCTTCATTTTTTAACATCAGGTAAATTCATCACATATCTACAGTATAGTTGTGAAATCAGCCAGGAGAGATAAAATCACACTGTAAGTTTAAAGCCACTGAAAAGTGAGTTTTTTACAGTCACCAAAGGACTGTTCTCACAGTAAAAAGCCCCTGGACACGCTACAGTCTGTCTCTTTTCACCCGCTGCTTTACGCAGCATAGAGGAGTCCCTCATCTTCCTCTGCGGTGGATACGACTGGAATTCGGACAGTTAGATAGATTTTTAGTTATGGCCTGGTTCTTGGACCATAACAAATCAAAGGGAAGACCCGCATGGGATAACTTAAAACGGGATTTATTTAACAAAAATCATATCTGGTCGGAGAGGAGAGGGAGGGATAGAGAGAAGTAGGTGGCAGAGAGAGAGAAAGAATGAGCTGATCTCCTCCGAGCTGGGGTTGATCATCTGGAGCTTGGGCTTGCACTGTCAGGTGAGGAAGCTTGCTGACGTCAGTCTGGCCAGCTGCCTCCACTTCCAATAAGCACCAATTTGAAGCTCTACACAGGGACTCAGAGGAAATTATATATATATATATATATATATATATATATATACAATAATTTTTATTGTTGTATGAGTGGCTGTGTTTTGCAGCATACATAAATTCTGTCAGAATATTCAATTACTTTTAACCACACTAAGAATATTTAAACGCACTGAACCATTTGTTATAATAGCTATAGCTTTAAAGTTAAAAAAAAAAACAACAATGTGAAAATAAGTTGAATAATCAGTGAGTATAGTTGACTAAAATTGCTTCTGCACCTGGTTAACATATTACCCTGAACTGAATTGTCGACCGCCCCAAGATGGCCCCCTTAAATCTCGTCAGCGCCTATAGGCGAGAGCGGTAGATGCGGGGTCTACTCTTTATATACGTGTATGGTCCCCATGCTCCACAGCTGAAGCGCATGCTGGTTGGTTCGAGGGGAAATGTCCAAGTTTGCTCCGTTGTGTTTGTGTGCTCGGCTTGCCTTATCTTGCGTTCCTTTACTCGCCCTGCCCTCACTTGTCCTCCACTGTAGTGCATGTGTGCACCACCTGCCTTTCCTGCATTCCAGTGTGGCTCAAGTAGTCGCTCTGCCCTCTCTAGGGACTCATCAGCTGCCTAGTCTGGTCACAGCCTGGACTGCCGCTGGTTAGTGGATCTTGCCATGCCCTTTGGATGATTCCTGCCTCCATGTTGATCAGCCCCTTCCAGTCTTTTAAAGATACCACCAGCTGCTCCAGTCATCATCTGCTTGGTTTTGCTTGTCACCAGGGCTGGTCTGGCCATCTGGAGCACTGGGAGTTCCTGTCTGCTCAGTGATCACAAAGGTTTGGGTCGCTCTTCAAAACAAACAATCCATGCTGTTCATGCTGTTCACTCAGGTATCTGCCTGTCTGAAACACCCACAGATTGCAGTCGTGAGATGGAAAAGACGCCCCCCCCCCCTTTATTATCTGACAAGGCTGTTGCTGGCAACAGACAGCTGCTGCTGCCTCATCCTGGCTGCAAACTCCGCTATGAAACTTCATACCCACCAGCAGTCCGAACAATTTGAGTAGTTGGAAAATTCTGCGGGTTTGAATTCATATTTTAAAAGAAGGAAGTGTCAAGTGTGAGCAGCAGCAGTGCTGTAGGAGCCCCTGTTGGCATGGAAGTGGTGAACAGTGCTGCAATAAGTAGTCAGAGCAGGTACCTTATAAGGTACTTTATAATTCCTGGCCTCAATTATTTTAATTTGCTTGTCACTATGATGGACAATTTTCAGCGTTTGTTGCTTGTGCATAAAACCTTGTGTGAAACATAGTTGTTACCTTTTAGTAGAAGTGCATACAACAGGAGTCTAGCGGAAGTGGGAGGTTAATCAAGGTTTATTTTCAGGTATGGTTTAGGTATATGGTTCATAAGGTATTCTTAGAACTATCAACTTCTCCGTTTGCATGTCAAAGTGTAGGTTGCAGTGTTAACTTCAAGGTAAGAGACCCTACAAGGCTCGTCCTGTTTTTTTTTTCTTTAAGCTGTGTGTCTGCATGTGTTTCCTATAAGAGACATGGTGTTTCCTTATTCAGCACAGACATCTCTGCAAGTCTGTGCTTGAGTGTGTCTTGAAACGCTGTTTTGCCTTTCAACAATTAAACACTGAATCAGTCTGTTTAATTCATTAAAGAATTAAACAGACTGAATATTTAATGAACCACTGTCCCCTTTCTTTAATAATCATTTTTCCATAACATAACTCACCCATTTTAGAAATAAACATGTTAATCACAACTCAGTGTTGACTGAATTATTGGGTTCTTTATTGGTGCTGCATTACAGTGGCCACCACTGGCTGCCAGTAGAGCTTTGCTGCTCTGAAAACATCGGAACATATTGAAAAAAAAATAGGATTATTCTTGATGAACTGACTGCATAGAGGAAGTTCTGATGTCTACTTTCTCACTTGAAAACATCTCAAAGCTACACTTGGTGACAAATTAATAGTAGTAAAAAAAACATTGAATTTACCCACTTGCCGCCTGCTGGCAGCACAATGCATTATGGGATAACTTGCTGGCCCAAGTCCGCAGAAAGATGCAACCACTGTTCCCTCGAAACTGCGCACATGTGCAATCGTGCACGGCATCTGGATTCACCACCCATAGCAAATGCAGTGCAGAAAATAAAATCCAAGCTGAACTGTTAACAAAATCCTAATAAACCAAGTTAGTTTGTACCATTTTGCAATTTTGGTGAGACGGTGTTCCACGGCCCCCTCTGTGTGCACCAGGTACTGACTGATGTGTGGGGAAGACGCCTTTATGGTTGGGTAGGTTTCATTGTGTATCATTGAGGTCAGTTTCAAGCCAATTGAGCAATATCCATCCAATGTGAAATATACCAAGGAGATGCTCTGTTTTCTTTGTTACTCCTGCTGCATGTCAGCTGTTTGTGTAGCTGTTTTTTTGGGATCTGCTTAGTGAGGTCTGATGGTTGCTGCAATTGCGGAATTTTATCAGCATCCATGTTGCCCAAATTTTTCTCACCTTGAACCTAAGACATTTTTCCCGTGTGGACAAACAGGCTTTCTCTGTGAATGACTCTTCCCAGTCTCACCCCCTGCTGTGGGCAGCTTGCACTCAGCACAGCCTGTCATCTGCTCCGTTCTGGGCTCTTGCCTTCAGGCATCAAATTTTTATTTATTTTTCCTTTTAATAAACCTGTTAAGCTCAAAACTGTACTTTGGTTTGAATATTCAAATTTATTTTCACAGCACCAATTAACAACATGTCATGTCAAATTCAATCAAATCATACAGATTGGCCATAAAGTTTCCTATATAAGGAAACCCAGTAGATTGGGTACATAAGTCTTGAGGAGCAGCATTATCAGGTTCTCTGAATAGCATTCCAGTAAATCCTGGGATTTTCATTAAACAGCAGTGGGGGTAAACTGAAAGTGGCTTTCAGCAGGAAAACAACTGTATCTGAAAGTGAAAGTGACTTTCAGCAAGCTATAAAAGAAACCGTATTGGGACGGGGCAGCACAGAGAGAGGAAAACATCATTTGTGAGAGACCGTCGATCCTTGGCCAGAGCTGCTGCAACGGTAAGATATTTGTACGGCTTTGAGTTTAAAGAACAATACAAAAGGGACGTGTTAACAGCCTTCAGCTACTCTTATGTTTACTAACCGCTGCTATTATCAGTGCTCAATGACAGGAAAATCTCATTCTTCATAGATTGCCATCATGGCTGGAAAATCAGTGTTAAAGAAAATGTTGAAAGAAGCTTGTGTTTATCACTTTGTATGAGCTGACAAAAGGATTCACTCCCCTGCTGAGGCTGCATACTGTAGTTTATGTTTAGTTGTTTATTAATTTGCTGGGACGTTGGGAGTGTTTTCAGAGGACGGCAGAAAAGGAACGATAGAGATAAGAATGGAATTCTCCCCTCGGTTGAAGCTCTAGTTTTGGAGTCAACATTGTTTCCTTAGGCCTACATGAGTGCTCATGAATGCTAACTGGATGTCTCTAAACACATTCCTGTGAGAAAACTATGGTTGGACGTGTTGCATGGATTACACTGGTATAGAAGGGAGGTTTTTTGCTGGGAGCTTTGTGACACTATAATCTGATCTCTCCTTGCAGGGAACAATAAAAGTGCTGATTGAGTGAAAATCACCAATTTCCTTTTTATTACCTAAGAGTACTAAGAATTTTATTTCAGTTTACGTCAGTACAAAAGCTCATGCTGTAGCCTTAGGTTTTGATAATTACTTAAATAGATTAAATCCGAGTTCTTGAGGATGGCAGCATTATTGGGCAAAGCATCCACTGATTTTCTAAGATGAGGCAGGACCACTGGCTTTTTAGGGCGAGGCAGGATTACTTAAGACATCCTTACTGGTGAACTGATGCAAGTGGGACATCCATCTGGACCTACATATCAGAGGCTCAGCAACTTGAATCAGATCTGCTCAGACCTCCTCATCGGCTAACTCCGGAGCTTGGAAATGACGATGGTATGAGAAAGATGATAGTTTAAGTGGTATGGGTTGTGAGGTTGATGAAGATGAAGAATAGGAAGGTTTTGACTAGGTCAGGTGAGAAGTAGAAGCGGATGAGGAGACTGCTGGTTTTTAATTGACTTTGGCGCCCTCTGGCGCCATCAGCAGTCCTGCAGCAGCTGTGGATGGGTGAGATGTTGGAAAGCGACATCCTCTGCTGAACCTGATAACAGGGTCAGAGCTCCTTGGCGGATGATTATGAAACTCTCCAACCACTCCCCTGCCCTGGATGGAGGAAGGGCCTCACAAATCCAAGCGATTGATCAGGTCTAGTCCCCTTTCAAGGTAAGATCTGTCCCTTTGACAGGTGCTATAGTAGGTTAAGAGTTATCTTAGCCTCCTGAAGCGCTCTGCTGATCCCGTCCATGAAACTCCTGTCTGCTTGGTCCAACATATGGTTACATCCTTCTGTCAGGTTTTCATATGAGTTTGTTGATGGAACACAGCGTAGGTAATAGTCCAGAAGTTGCATAACACTGATTAATCAAACTCCTGTGGACACTGACACTCGCAGCCCACACGGGTGTTGTTATATCTGTGCCTTCTCAAATCAATAACATCACATGGTCTGCAAATTTTCATTTACGGAATTAATCGTCTTCATACCTCTTTTTCCTTGCATTCTGCAGAGGTTCTTTTCCATAGCCTCGTCACTTCCCACATCGATAATTTTAAGTCTCTTCTCTTTCATCTTCCTTGGTGGACTTGGTCACAGGACAGAGCCTTGCATCCGACAAGACTTGGAATTTGGCGTCTGACGAGACCTGGAACTTGACTTCATGCATGACCTAGAGCTTGGCATCCAGTAACTGGTGATCGGACTTATGGAGGACCAATCCTGCCATAATTAAAAATACACACATAAATAAATAAAGGACTTTATAATATAAAATGGCTTGAAAAAGTAGCTAACAATATGATTTTGTGTGCCATTAAATGTGACAAAATAATAAAAAAGAAGATATTTCTTCAACAATTGATCAATTATTCATCAAAAAATATATACTTTAACTTGATCCACTGTATATAGGAAGATACACTGTATATAACTGATGCACCCTTTCCTACTTTTAGCACCTTCTCCTGACTATTGACTGACTATTGAGCTGATGTGACAAGTAAATTTCTCCAATGTGAGATCAATAAAGACTATCTTATCTTAACCTTTCGCTCTCCCATACACTGCTCCGCCACATGTTCTACATGTGGGCCAAACACTTGACAATTAGTTTGTGCTTTTTTCAATTTTGCCAACAGCAATGTGAAATTTAATAGTCAAGTGAGATTGGAGAGATTTAGTTCATTTAGCTTTGTTACTTGGAATTAATTTAGTACATGTTTTGCAGATGTATGATCTGTAGTTTTACAGGGCAAACTTTGAATTAAAATGTTCCCTTAACAGTATCTTGTGGGGTTGTACATATTCATCATTGAAGTTGGAGGTGCAAATAATTGTTGAACCATTTGTCTCATTTGTCTTTCAGAAAGAAGCTGCTAGAATCAAAGCAGGCTGTGGTGTAAAGAGTCTGCTTCCACAATGGAGGTACTAAGCCACTTTGTAGAAGAAAGGGATCATAAACAACAATGCCCATTATTAAACTGGAAAAACATACTTACTTTTTTATATTTATTTAAAAGGAAATCAGTATCGAAGATGCATTTGTGGATCTTTACTGTGAAGAGGAAGAAGACCCTGCATGGACATGTGATGACTGTGAGGCGAAATATTATGAAACTGGAACAGACGGTAAAGGTCAGTGTATTCAATTCAACAAAGACAGCCAAAGAGGTGCAGTGTGTGTCTTCAGGTAATATGACTGTTAACGTGCCTATTACCTTCACAGCTCTTTGTCGCCATGTGAAGACAACAGTGTATAACATTAACCACGAGTTAGTGTTTCGGCCTCAGGAGACTCCTGTTGGAGTAGTGGAGAGCTACATCATGATCAGCTGCACGAGAGATGAAACTTTACAAGAGACAACAGAAACAAACAACTCAGCGGAAATCAGCAATCTTCCAAACAAGAACAGCTTTGAAGGAGAAACAAAAAAACAAAGTAAGCATTACACCACTTTAGCAGCTGAGCTGAATGAAAAACAAAGATTATCCATCCATCCATTTTCTGAAACGTTTGTCCCTCATGGGGTCACGAGTGGTGCTGGTACCCATCTCCAGCGTTCAATGTGCGAGAGGCGGGGTACACCCTGGACAGGTCGCCAGTCTATCCCAGGGCAACACAGAGACAGACAGGACAAACAACCATTCACAAACACACTCACACCTAAGGACAATTTAGAGAGACCAATTAACCTAACAATCATGTTTTTGGACTGTGGGGGGAAGCTGGAGTACCCGGAGAGAACCTACGCATACAAAGGGAGAACATGCAAACTCCATGCAGAAAGGCTTTTAAAATGGATCATCTATCTTTCTGCCCACTCTACTTTGTTTAAACATTTATTTTAAAAGCAGCAGATAATTTTGAAAAATAGCACTCATTTATCTAAAAGCAAAAAAAAAAAAAAAGAAAAGATTACACCAGATTACATCTGCATTTATTCAAAACCTCATTGTCACGATTCGTGGGTGTTTTTTTATCTGTATCTTTCTCAGCTGAAATCCATTCTTTCTGATGAATTTCAGCTCAGAAAGACACAGAAAAAAAAAAAACACTCCTGCTGGTTTTTCTTCCTTGTCACTGAATCCTCCTGTTACTATGCTGGTTGTCTCTTCACATTTGCTGTCCGGTTCTCTTTCCATGCTCCCAGAAGTGGGCTCCACTCTTCCGTACAAAACACTGGCTGGCTTACTGCCTTCTCTATGGCTGCTGGCTGGGCAACGGAGGGATATATTCTTCTAAGATGCTTCCACTGCTGTGTAAAAGTTAAGATTTAAAAGTAATTTCTCTTGTCTAAAACAGCTATCCCTTCAAACATGCAGTGCTGTACACGTCCATTGTGTGGCTAATGTGTGCTTGCGGTATATTTTGTCTGGAGATGTGTGAAACAGCCTGACAGCAAATATTGTGACATAATTGTTTAAAAATGTAATAAAAAACAGAAAACTGAACAGCTTTAAAATATGACCCAAAAATAATATAATGATATCTATGCAGCATCTGTACAGACTACATTCAAATTTTCTGCATTCCTAGAGACTCCAAGTACACAACAAAATGTATTTGAGGGCTAAAAACGTAGATTTTGCATATGTCCCCTTTAAGTTAGAGTATGTGATTTCAAAAATACTTAAGTAATAGAAGCACTTGGGAATCAGAAAAGACTTTAACAATGCATTTCAACTGAGTGTAGCTCTGAACTTTTATAAATATTTTCTGCTATTCTAGACTCAAAATATGTAATAACGCATTAGTCTTATATCGCACTTTTTTAAACACTAAAAGGGGTAATAAGAGAAATTTCATTATTTTAGATAAAGAACTTAAAAATAGGTAAGTAAAGGACTAAAGGTAGTACTTCAGATGGACTATGGTATAACAACACACCACATATCTCTATGTTGTTCTACAGTCTCTTGTTTACATACCCGGTCCGGCCACATGCGTGAACACAAAACACAAACATTACATAGGAAACATGTATTGAATCTCATGAGCCGGACCCGGTAATTCACGCAACAAACAGAGTATGTTTCCTTTTATTTTATTAAAAGAGAAAGTGTAGACTAACTTATGAACTTCTGGAAGCGGGATTGGCAGCACTGCAGGGCAGAGAGGCATGTTAGTGGCTGGGAGTTTGCACAGGGAAATATTAAGTGTGCTGAAAAAGTCACTAACCTTAACTTACCATATTTTCCGGACAACAAGTCGCTCCGGAGTACAAGTCGCACCAGCCACAAATGGCATAATAAAGAAGTGTAACAGACTGTTATATGTTTGAATGGAAAAGAAGGTGTGTCCCTTCCAGTTGCCGGAGAGCGAGAGTTCGCTGGGTTGTATGGCAGGGGGAGCACGTGAGTGTTGTTGTTTTGTTTTGCTGGAGAGACGAATAAAAGTGGAGAGAAGCGGGGTTACTGCTGAACACGCTGTTCCGTCTGTTGTTTACACACACACACACACATATATATATATATATATATATATATATATATATATATATATATATATATATATATATATATATATATATATATATATATCAGGGCAGTCTTTTTTACAGTAGCAGGCCACACAGAGTATACCGGGCCCCAAGGGACCACGGTCAGACAGGATCTCACGGGGTATACCATGGAGTCGAAATACATGTTTAACCAGGAGCTGGGCCGTGACGAGAGCGGAGGGAAGCTTACGGAGTGGAATGAGGTGACAGGCCTTGGAGAATCGATCAACTACAGAGAGAATGACTGACATGCCTTGTGAGGAGGGGAGTCCGGTAACAAAGTCTAGGGAAATGTGAGACCAGGGACGCTCAGGGACTGGCGGGAGGTCTGTTGGATGGTTTGTTCTGGGCACACACGGGACACGAGAGGACAAACTGCTTGACGTCTTGAAATAGTGTGGGCCACCAGAAACTACGGGCGAGGAGAGTCTGAGTACGATGGATTCCGGGATGTGCAGAGAACTTTTCTGAGTGGACCCATTGAATAATCTGAGATCTTACGGTGGAAGGGACGTAGGTACGATTCGGTGGACCGGTTCCAGGATCTGGATCAGTTGGTAGGGCACGGGTGATGAGGTCTTGAATCTCCCACCGGAGAGCACCAAGCACCAAGAAGGGGATATGATGGCTGTTGGTTCCTTCTCAGAGTCGGGGGAGGAGTACAGACAGGACAGGGCGTCAGGCTTGACGTTCTTGGAGCCGGGGCGATAAGAGATGATGAGGTTGAAATGGGAGAAAAACAGAGACCAGCGGGCTTGACGGGGGTTTAATCTTCTAGCGGTCTTGATGTATTCCAGGTTCTTATGGTCTGTCCAGATGAGGACCGGCTGCTCGGACCCCTCCAACCAGTGACGCCACTCCTCCAGGGCGAGCTTGATGGCCAACACTCTCTGTCCTCGACGTCGTAATTTCTCTCTGCCGGGGACAAACGCCTGGAGAAGAACGCGCACGGATGGAGCTTCTGGTCAGCATCGGACACCTGAGACAGGACGGCGCCCACACCGGTGTCGGAGGCATCAATCTCCACAATGTACTGCTTAGAAGGGTCTGGATAGATGAGGATGGGTGCCTGGGAGAACCGGTTCTTGAGGGTGACGAAGGCTGAGTGGGCGTCGGGAGACCAGATAAATGGGATCTTGGTGGAGGTGAGTGCATGAAGGGGGGCGGCGATCTGACTGTACCCACATATGAATCTTCCATAGAAGTTGGCAAAGCCCAAGAAGCGCTGGAGGTCTTTTGTGGAAACAGGTTCGGGCCAGTCGAGGACGGCACGGATCTTCTCGGGGTCTGATCGCACTTGACCTCCCTCCAAGATGAGTCCCAGGAAGGTGACGGAGGGCTTATGAAATTCACATTTCTCTGCTTTGACGAAGAGTTTGTTCTCAAGGAGGCGTTGGAGGACTAAACGGACGTGCTTGTAATGTTCGGAGGAGTCATGGGAGTAGATCAGGTTGTCATCTAGGTATACAAAGGCGAAAACGATGAGAAAATCTCGCAGGACGTCGTTGACCAGGGCTTGGAAAACGGCAGGGGCATTGCACAGGCCGAACGGCATGACCTGGTACTCAAAGTGTCCGAGTGGAGTCTTGAATGCTGTCTTCCACTCATTTCTCCGGAGACGGCGAAGAGGACTCGGCTACCGACGAAGACGTAGTAGCTGACGTAGGTTCAGGGGAAGGGCTCGAGGATGCGGAAGTGGCTGGTTGTTGATTAGTGCTAGCCATATTCACTAGCTGATTAAGCTGGGAAGCTAAACCCTGCAGCTGCCCTTGTAAGCCCACTGCCGCGGCTTCTAAACCCCTAATCTGATCCTGTTGCGTTGTTAATGCTCGACCGAGTGAATCTGTGTCAGGATGCAGCGTGAGGGCTGCATGCTGAGCCTCTCTCCCTCTCTCTCTCGTTACTGCGCAGCCTGATGGGTTCCACCTGTCAGGCTGCAATTAACCCGCAACTGCCTCCACCTGGTCCCACCCTTATTTAAACATACCTCTTTCTGCTCTCGTTGCCGGCCCGTAGTGTTCACTCCAGCTCAGTCTCAGTCTGTCTTCAGTTCCGCCACTCAGCTCAACGTTCTTCACTCCAGCAACTCGGTTCCACGTTCTTCAGTTCCGCCACTCAGCTCAACGATCTTCAACTCTGCACTCAGCTCCACGGTCTTCAGCTCTGCAACCCCGCTTCACGATCTTCAGCTCTGCTACCCCGCTCCACGATCTTCAGCTCAGCAACTCAGCTCCACGGTCTTCAGCTCTGCAACCCCGCTCCACGATCTTCAGCTCAGCAACTCCGCTCCACGGTCTTCAGCTCTGTAACTCTGCTCAACGCCTTCAAGTCCTTCGCTCCCGAGTCTCCTCCGGGTCAGTCTCCCCGTGTTCCTCCTGCTAGCCAGCTTCCGCACCCTTCACCTCCGTCCATAAAGACTCTGGTTCCTCTCATCATTCACCCATCATTCTGTACAATAAAACTCACTTCAAGAACAGCTCTGTGTGTGCGTGCTGTGTCCGGGTTCATCCAAAGACAAATCATGACAGTTACGGGCCGGCCAAAGGATGAACCCGAGCACGCACAGAGCCTAGGTGCGGAAGCTGGTAGGATCCGCCCCGCCTCAGTTCCTGTCTGCGTGCCCAACTTCCCGTCTGCGTGCTCAAGTTCCTGTCTGCGTGTCTCAAGTTCCCACCTTAGATCTTAGTTACCTAGTTCAGCTTTATTTTTCCAGATTCTCGTTTTTTTTTAGTTAGACATCCAGTTCTCTAGTTTCAGTTGTTGTTTTTGAGTTATTTTGGTCCCGAGGTTTTGAGTTACTTAGCATTCTTTGGTTTTACAGTCTTCTAGTGTTCCTTTAGAGTTCTTAGGTTGGTTAGTTGTTCAGCTTTCTGATAATTTATATAGGTTTAGCCTTAGTTTGGTTTATCTAGGAATTTTGTGTTTCGGAAATATTTAGGAGGTTTTTTCCGTTTTCTTTAAAAGTATTTGAGTTTCTGTTTTGCTTTGGGTTTATTTTCAGTTCGGTTCAAGTGTTCTAGGTTTCCCTTTGGGCTTTCGAATTTTGGTTCTGAATTTTAGTTTTCACCTTAGAGTTCCTGTTCTGCTCGTGTTCCTATTTTTAGCTGTAGTTATCTAGTTTTTCATCAGTTTAGTTGAACCTGCCCTCGTCTCCTTGTTTTGCTTGCCCTGTCTTAGTATAGTAGTCCATTGTTTTCCCTGGCCTAGTCCTCCTGTCATGTCTTCTTCTGTGTTTAGGCGCTGCCAGAGCCCTCCGGCACTTCTAGTCACCGGCTGAGCCCTCTGGCGCACCCGCCTGTTGCTGCCCAGCGCATGCAAGCCGCCACCAGAGCCCTCCGGCGCTCCCATGTCGCCGGCTGAGCCTTTGGTGCGATCGGCCAGTTGCTGCTCGGCGCATTCCCTGATTCTGGCGTGTTAGGACGCCCTCTGTTCGTGTTTTCTGGCGTGTTAGGACGCCCTCTGTTCGTGGTTTCTGGCGTGTTAGGACGCCATCCGTTCGTGTTTCCGGCGTGTTAGGACGCCCTCCGTTCTTGCTTCCCCTGGCGTTCCCATACGTCAGTTCTTTCCCCAGGCGTTACCATACACCAGTTGTGCTCCAGCGTTTCTATACGCTGTTGAGCCCTAGTGTTATGGTCCGCCTGTACCTTTCCCTGGCGTTTCCATACGCCCGTCCTCTTCCCTGGCTTTTCTGTATGCTAGTTGTGCTCCACCGTTTCCGTACGCTGTTGAGCCCTAGCATATCAGTACGCCTGTACTTACCCCTTGGCGCTGCCGTGCGCCCGTTCTGCCTCGGCGTTTTCCTCACGCCCCGGCAATCTCTCCTTGCGCCCCGGCGTTTCCCTCACGCCCCGGCGATCTCTCCTTGCGCCCCGGCGTTTCCCTCACGCCCCGGCGAGTTACTTACCTTTGCGCCCCGGCGTTTTCTTCACGCCCCGGCAACCTCTCTTTTGCGCCCCGGCGTTTCCCTCACGCCCCGGCGAGTTACTTACCTTTGCGCCCCGGCGTTTCCCTCACGCCCCGGCGAGTTGCTTGCCTCGCGCCCTGGCGTTTTCCTCACGCCCCGGCGAGTTACTTCCCTTGCGCCCCGGCGTTTCCCTCACGCCCTGGCGAACTTCTCCCTTGTGCCTCGGCGTTTCCCTCACGCCCCGGCGATCTCGTCCCTTGGGCCCCAGCGCTTCCCTCACCCTCCGGCGTACCTTCCCCTTGGCGTTCCCATACGCCCGCTCCTTGCTCTTGGCGTTTTCGTACGCCCGTTCCTTACCCCCGGCGTCTCTGTACGTTAGTGGTGCTCCAGCGTTTCCTTGCGCTGTTGAGCTCCGACGTGTCAGTCCGCCTGTCCTTTCCCCCTTGGCGTTCCCATACGCCCGTTCCTTCCCCTTGGCGTTCCCATACGCCCGTTCCTTGCTCTTGGCGTTTTCGCACGCCCGTTCCTTACCCCCGGCGTCTCTGTACGTTAGTGGTGCTCCAGCGTTTCCTTGCGCTGTTGAGCTCCGACGTGTCAGTCCGCCTGTCCTTTCCCCCTTGGCGTTCCCATACGCCCGTTCCTTGCCCTTGGCGTTCCCATACGCCCGTTCCTTGCCCTTGGCGTTCCCATACGCCCGTTCCTTGCCCTTGGCGTTCCCATACGCCCGTTCCTTGCCCTTGGCGTTCCCATACGCCCGTTCCTTGCCCTTGGCGTTCCCATACGCCCGTTCCTTGCCCTTGGCGTTCCCATACGCCCGTTCCTTGCCCTTGGCGTTTTCGCACGCCCTTTCCTTTCCCCCGGTGTCTCTGTACGTTATTGTGCTCCAGTGTTTTCTTGCGCTGTTGAGCTCTGACGTGTCAGCCCGCCTGTCCTTTCCCCCTTGGCGTTTCATACGCCCGTTACCTTCCTTAGCGCTGCTGTTGGCCCGTTCCTTCCCCTTTGGCGTTGTGTACGCCCGTTCCTTCCCCTTTGGCGTTGTGTGCGCCCGTTCCTTCCCCTTTGGCGTTGTGTGCGCCCGTTCCTTCCCCTTTGGCGTTGTGTGCGCCTGTTCCTTCCCCTTTGGCGTTGTGTGCGCCCGTTCCTTCCCCTTTTGGCGTTGTGTACGCCCGTTCTTTCCCTTTGGCGCTGTGTGCGCCCGTTCCTCCCCTTTGGCGCTGTGTTGCGCCCGTTCCTCCCCTTTGGCGCTGTGTTGCGCCCGTTCCTCCCCTTTGGCGCTGTCAAGCGCTCGCTCTTTCCCCCGGCGCTGTCAAGCGCTCGCTCTTTCCCCCGGCGCTGTCAAGCGCTCGCTCTTTCCCCCGGCGCTGTCAAGCGCTCGTACCTTTCCCTGATGTGCCGCGCCCTAGTTGTGCTCTGGCACATCAGTGTTCTCTAGCTCCTTGGTCCCCTAGCGTTCTCTAGCTCCTTGGTCCCCTAGTGTTCTCTGGGCCCTTTGGTTCCCCTAGTGTTCTCTGGCCCCTTTGGTTCCCCTAGTGTTCTCTGGCCCCTTTGGTTCCCCTAGTGTTCTCTGGCCCCTTTGGTTCCCCTAGTGCTCTCTGGCCCCTTTGGGTCCACTAGTGTTCTCTGACCCCTTTGGTTCTCCTAGTGTTCTCTGGTCCCTTTGGTTCCCCTAGTGTTCTCTGGTCCCTTTGGTGCTTGCTGGCTCTTTGGTCTCTCAGTTTGACTCTTGCCCGCCTTCCTAGGCCCCCTCCACCCACCCAGCGTGGAGATTCTGGGCCGTCCGGTGTCCGGCCTTGGGGGGGGGGGGTACTGTCAGGATGCAGCGTGAGGGCTGCATGCTGAGCCTCTCTCCCTCTCTCTCTCGTTACTGCGCAGCCTGATGGGTTCCACCTGTCAGGCTGCAATTAACCCGCAACTGCCTCCACCTGGTCCCACCCTTATTTAAACATACCTCTTTCTGCTCTCGTTGCCGGCCCGTAGTGTTCACTCCAGCTCAGTCTCAGTCTGTCTTCAGTTCCGCCACTCAGCTCAACGTTCTTCACTCCAGCAACTCGGTTCCACGTTCTTCAGTTCCGCCACTCAGCTCAACGATCTTCAACTCTGCACTCAGCTCCACGGTCTTCAGCTCTGCAACCCCGCTTCACGATCTTCAGCTCTGCTACCCCGCTCCACGATCTTCAGCTCAGCAACTCAGCTCCACGGTCTTCAGCTCTGCAACCCCGCTCCACGATCTTCAGCTCAGCAACTCCGCTCCACGGTCTTCAGCTCTGTAACTCTGCTCAACGCCTTCAAGTCCTTCGCTCCCGAGTCTCCTCCGGGTCAGTCTCCCCGTGTTCCTCCTGCTAGCCAGCTTCCGCACCCTTCACCTCCGTCCATAAAGACTCTGGTTCCTCTCATCATTCACCCATCATTCTGTACAATAAAACTCACTTCAAGAACAGCTCTGTGTGTGCGTGCTGTGTCCGGGTTCATCCAAAGACAAATCATGACAATCTGTTGTAGTTGTTTGGCCAGAGTGTTCTTCTGTCATGTTCAGCTTAATGTGTTTCTCCCACATGCAGAAAACACTCGGGAAAAACAGATAGATTAGAAAAGGTTTATTAAACTAGGATCACAGGAAGAATGCTGTCTGAGTGGAGTTGAGTCGGGACGGGAACCAAGTGGACATGGGACCGGACCAATCTGGGAAGATGGGAAGAGGATTAACATATGGAGGGGACGAGGGGAATGTGCTGCTGGACGTAAGCTTACCACTAGGTTTGAAAGCCAGACGGGGGAGGAGGAGGTGTGGACTCAGCGCTTGCTTGGTGGCGGGAACACAGGTGTCCGAGAGACCAGAGAGTGGAGGCAGAAGTGGGTCCAGAGCAGCGGGAATCACCAGTAGATGTCCGGAGGGAACATCTTCACAGAATTAAAGTAATTGCTGCACACATTGTTAGAATTTATTTGTTGATTTGTTTGATACATACCATCCATGTTATCATAAGGGAACCAGGATTACATGAGGATGAGGAACACCGGATGAGCAATGTGCTTGTAGTAAACCCTGATAAAATGTTGTTTTTATTTAAGAATTAAGATGAGGTACGCATGGGTCAGATTTTGCCGTGAGGATCGCACATTTTCCCGTCAAGTTTTTTTCTTTATAAATCCCAACTTTTGCTTGAAATGTGACTTACGTAAGTTTCAGACCTGATTTTGTGCGGACACAGGCTTTATAAATGAGACCCCAGGTCATTGATGTCCCACCAGAATGATTTCATCAATTGTTTACAATCAACTAAAGGCAACTGACAGTTATCCTGGGGGAGCTTTAACCACTGGATTCACTTGGGCATCCAGTGAGCATCCAGTTTATGTGAGCACTCATTCGCCAGCTAAGGTTTAGTTGAAAGTCAAGGAAAGAAGGCAATGTGAAGCTCATCTTGCAATTATTTGCCAGCCTAGGGTAATTTGTCAGACTGGTCTATGATGTCTGTCCATCACTATAGTAAGATATCAGATGGTAAGGCCTTTTGTTGATGTGTTGTCAAGGATAAAGTGACCCATGACAAACTCAAGAGTGAAACAAGTGTCAGAGTAACAAATACTACGATACATTAAATTTTGATGCAAGATGACCTGAGGGTTAATTCCTGCATCCAGTCAGTAATGGTACTGATATTAAGATAAGATAGTCTTTATTGATCTCACATTGGAGAAATTCACTTGTCACATCGGCTCATTAGTCAGTCAGTAGTCAGGAGTAGGAAAGGGTGCATCAATTATATACAGTGGATCAAACAGAAAATGAGAAAAAAATAAGAATATAAAAAAATACAAAAGAAATCGTAGATGATGTCATGTGTCCCGGTTATACACACACACACACACACACACACACATATATATATATATATATATATATATATATATATATATATATATATATATATATATATATATATGCACACATACACATGTACTGACATATATTCACTTGGTGATAGTAGCAGAAGTTCTTCCGGATCATTGCACAGGTTATAGCACCGTGTATTAAATAGGTTATTGCACATTAGTTATTGCCCAAAGTTATAACAGTTGTGGTTACAGTTATTGATAGCAGCAGAAGTCACTTCTTTCAGGATTATTGCACGGGTTATTGCACAGTGAATTAGATAGATTATTGCACATTGGTTACAGTTACAGTGCAGCATTGTACAATCAGTAGCAGCAGGAATGAATGACCTGCGGTAGCGCTCCTTTTTACAGACAGGATGTCTAAGTCTGTCACTAAAGGAGCTGCTCAGCTCCTCTACAGTCTGGTGCAGGGGGTGGATGGTGTTGTCCATGATGGATGTGAGCTTGGACAACACCCTCCTCTCAGCTACTTCCTCCACTGAGTCCACAGTGCAGACCAGGACAGAAGTGGCCTTCCTCACCAGCTTATTCAGCCTCGTTCTGTCCCGCTCTGCACTGCCAAGGGCCCAGCAGACGACAGCGTAGAGGAGTGCTGAGGCCACCACAGAGTCATAGATGGTTTTAAGCAGAGGCCTGCTCACACCAAAGGACCTCAGCCTCCTCAGGAGGTGGAGGCGGCTCTGGCCCTTCTTGTACAGGGCGTCGGTGTTATGAGTCCAGTCCAGTTTATTATTGACCCAGGTATTTGAAACTCTTCACAGTTTCAATGTCCTGCCCCTGGATGTAAGCATACACAGTCTGGTTGTGTTCTGGGTTTACAGCTTTAGCCTGCCTCTGTCAACTTCTTTACCATCCTCTGCTGTGCCCATTTCTAAGTATCAGTAGCTTTGCTGCAACTGCTGCTGCTGTTAATATCTGATAACTTAACTGCACCTGCTGCTCTTGAAATGTGGCTGCTACTGATACTGCTGTTGTTCAGACTTGATAACTGACTGCTGCTTGGAAGGTTAGGTACAGCAGATGCTGCTGTTGTTATTTTGGCCTGGTAGCATTCAAACACAGCTAATACTACTGCAGCTTTGAGATGTGAGGTCTGACAGCTTGGCTTCTGTGGCTTCATTAAGAATCAAAGGCTTGGCTTTAACATCTATTGCTGTTGCTGTTAATGTCTGGTAGTGTAGCTGCTACTGATGTTGGTGACACCTTGTAACTTTTCTATATCTGCAGTTCCACTGTTGATCTTGTTGAGACCCATTAGCTTGACTGTTATTATCTGATAAAATTGTGCATTTGAGTCAGTTTGACAAAATATTCAGATGATTATGAATGTTGTATTGTTAGGATCCTCTCTCCCTTTAGTTGCTGGATATGTGTTAGATGGTGTCAACCTGGAATTGATAGATTTGGGGAACTTGGTGGAAAACTGCATCATGGGATTGAGCAGCAGACGTTTTAGATGTCCCCTGGCTTTTGAACTTAAGTTAACATCATTTGATTCCACTGTAAAACAATATTGCTTTCCTAATGTGTAATAATGTAATATGCTGTGTTAAAAGAAGAAGTTAAAACAGTTTATAATGAGAATGTACACACACTATTTGACACGCATATTAAATCTATGTATTTTTATGATCTACAGAAACCAACTTTGAGAGCATTTTGGAAGATCTGGGGTTGAAGGAGCAGTACCACAGAGAGAAGCTATCACTCGGCAAAATACTTCAGATTGATGAGAAGACAATTACTGATGACCCTGGCACGTGTAAATCAAATGTACCATTGTATTTTCTTAAGAAATTGATGATGGTTAATGTGAATGCTAGGACTGTGAATCCTCCTGCTGATTCAATCTGGGATGATATATCAGAGAAAAGACATTGCAATTTTGAGGATCTTTTTGACAGCCCAAATGATGCTGAAGTCTTTAATCCTCTTGATATAATCACTGCTCTCTTTCTGTGTTCTGATGGGTTTGTTCAGCAAGAGTTAGCACTAAAAATGTCCATGTGTCAGTTCTCTATTCCTCTGTTGAACACACATTTTCTCGATTGTTGCCCTGGAAGGATGCTGTAAAGGCAAAACAAGAAATCGCTAAAAGCATCATATCTGCTTGCAATGATTGTGTCAGTGATAAAATGAAGAGAAAAACCAACTATCATGATACTTACATCCAGGAGATCCTTCACATCATTGATGAGAGGCTGAGTAAGGCTGATGCTTACACGGACATCAAGTTTGAAGTGTCTCTGAAACAGCACATCTGTGGCTCTGCAGCCAGCAAGTTTCAGAAAATGCATGAAGATTTTATACAAGAAAATGATCCTTACAGACATTTGGAGAAAAACAAAGACAAATTTTGTGAAGATTTCAAAGATGTGTTTAATGAGCGAGACCAATGCCAGAAGAAAGCTGAAGAATTCACCAACCAATGTCTGCAACCTGCTGTGGAGGACTTTGTCTATCGTCATCTTGGTCTTGATATTGTTGATAAAATACTGACAAGAGAGGAGTTCAGCACACGGATGTCCTTCCAGTATTATATTTTACTGGATCTGATTTCAAAGAGTGAATTTGAAAGCTATGAGAGCTATATTTGCTCATATGAATTTTATGTAAAAGTGTGGATATCTGATAGAATTAAGGAGATTTTTTCCTCTGACTCAGCATTATGTGAGCTTGAGGACAGACATCTTCAGTCCTGCATTGACCGCATAAATGCTGCCATTAAAAAGGCAACAGCAGGAAAGACTGACAGTCTGAAGACATTTGCAGAAAATATCTGTAAAGAACTTGGTGATAAACTGGTAATTTCCCAGGATGCTGTTGATTCCTTCATGGTTCTGAACAAAGCTGACCAGGACCAGTTTGCTCACTGGCTCAACGAGTGTTTAGCAGGACAACAGAAGCTTTTAGAGACAAGTTTAGAAATACTGAATTTGAAACAAAACTCACACATCTCCATGTAAAACCACAGAATGAGCTGTTCAACAGAGTTATTGGTTGTGGTAAACAGTGTCCATTCTGTAAAATATCCTGTGATGCAGGTGGAGAAGCCCACACTGAACACTTTGCTTCCCTGCATCGACCAAACGGTTTAGGTCGTGTCAGGTGGGATGACTCAAAAAAACTCAATACTGACCTCTGCTCTTCTGCTGTTATCAGTAACATGCGTTTTAGATGCGATGCCACAAACAATGAATGGCATGCTTACAAAGATTACAGGAAAATTTATCCAGACTGGAAAATTCAACCAGATGAGAGCCTTGAGGCTTCAGATTATTGGAAATATGTGATGATGAAGTACAACAAGGAGTTTGCTGAAGCATATGATGCCAAGCCTGCTGACATTCCTGCTGTCTGGGAGAGTATCACAGAGGAACAGGCAAAGGAAAGTCTCAAGAAGTCATTCTACATCAAGTGAAATAATAACTCATGTCTAGTTGAAAGAACACAGCTTCTTACGTGTTTTTTTTATCCTTTTTCCCTTAAAAGCCTACCTAATTTACAAGTAGAGTTTATCGCTTTCCCTAAAGACGAATTAAGCTGCTAAAGCCTTTTTTGGTGTAGGTCCTTAATTTATCAGTTATCATTTATATTTTTTGCCTTTTATGATTCTATTCTTTGATTAAATTTTGTCAACAAAGTATTTGTTGAGAAAATATTTACACTCTTGTTGAAAAAGTCTGAATGTGCTTCTAAATTGGACAGATAATTAAATGTTGAGTAAATATTTTGGGTGTTCCATTATATTATGGTTAAATTTAACGAGTTGTTGCAATCACCTCTAGCGCTACGTTGACGTTCAACAGGGTTGATTGCTTCACAATCAGCAACTCATGCACTCCTCTAAGTTTCCTTAGATAGAAAACATTTTACCAACTGAACCTAATTGTTTTGATTTACAAGTTGTCATGGTTTAGGTTTTGTCTGGTTTCTTTTCTTGTCATTTTTGCAGTTAACTCAGCTCACCCTCCTTTAGCAATTAGTCCCACCTGTCGGGACACTAATTAGTCTTTATTCTCGTCACCTGTCAGGCTCCCTTTATAAGCTCACCTTGTTTGTTTGTTTGTTTGTCGCTGGCTCGTTGTGTTTGTTCCTGACCATCATGCCTGTCTGCTCCTGTTGCGCCGCCTTGGTGCCTGTCTCGTCAGTTTTGGTTTTTGTTTGGCTGCGCTGCTAATTTTTGGTCACTTCGTCTTGGTCTCGTTCCTCGTTCCGCAGCAGCCCAGCTCCACTTTGGCTTTGGATTATTGCTCATGTTTTTTGGACTCTGTACCTGCCAGCCAGCTCCTGCATCCACAACAAAATCGTGACACAAGTATGATCAAATTAGAATCTGTGTGTATATATATATATATATATATATATATATATATATATATATATATATATATATATATATATATATATATATATATATATATATACACACACACACTTGATCTGCTTTGTAATCTAAGGACCTTTATTCGTGACATTTGTTGTGCATCAGTCATCAATGCAAATGAGTTTGATGACAAATTCTTTGTATCTTAGTTATAGTTGTTTATCAAGTATGGGTGTAGTTATGCTATGAAAAAACATATTCCTTTTACATATTTCTTTTTTTATTGGTACATTTAATGCCAGACATTGTTTATGTATGTTTGAACAAAATACTTGGTTATTCCTAGTGGAACGCTGCAGGCATCCAGTTAAAGATGAAGCTTCACTTGTCTTACTGTTGTTTTAAGTTCTCTGTTTGGTGCATCCTTCCAATGTCTTTGTGTATGATTCTGTAAAGTACACAGATAAAAAAAAATCACAGATTAGGATATTGGTCTAAAGTCTGGGCAAATTGTTATTCAAACCTTTGTCATTAACTTAGAAATACTTCAAATCAGATACTACAGAGAGACCTACTCCCAAAATAGTAAGGCAACTTAATTATGTTAAATAAGGAAGAATTAAACATCTGCATGCACAATAGACAACTCTATATAAACATATAGCTTTAATGCACAGGCAGGAAAACGTATACGTATAACGTCTTTGTCACACAGATTGCATGAAAATGTTATTTATGTTTGTATCATCATCCTGTAACAACATTAAAGATTTTGGGTTCACTTCTGTCAAGTTTTGGGTCTTTTTGAGTTTTTCCCTCTGTCTTGATATTTATCTCCTGTATTCATTTGAGTTTGGTTTATTCCATATTAGTTGTTCCCTAATATAAACAATACACCTCAGAGTTTAAAGAAGGCTTAGACTATAAGAAAATGTTTCCCTTTGAACATCTCACGGAGTACTGTTCAATCCACCATCCGGAAATGGAAATAATACAGAAACTGTAAACCTAACAAGACAAGGCCGTCCAGCTAAACTTACAGGCACAACATGGAGAGCACTGATCAGAGATCCAGTCAAGAGGCCCATGGTGACTCTGGATGAGCTGCAGCGATCCACAGCTCAGGTGGCGGAAACTGTCCACAGGACAACTGTTAGTCATGCACTGCAGAAATGTGGTCTTTATGGCGTGTGGCAAAAAGTAAGCCGCAGTTAAAAGAAAACCAAGAAGTCCTCTTTGCAGTTTGCCAGAAGCCTTGATGGGGACAGATTAAACATGGAAGAAGATGTTCTGGTCAGTCCTGACAAAAATTTAACTAACACTGCATATCACTCTTAACATACTATACCTACTATCAAATAAGGTGGTGGCAGCATCATGCTATGGCTGTGCTTCTCCTCAACTGGGACAGGGAAGATGGTCAGAGTTGATGGGAAGATAAATGGAGCCAAATACAGGGAAATCTTTGAAGAAACCTGCTGGAGTCCGCAAAAGACTTGAGGTTCACCTTCCAGCAGGACTATGACCCTAAACGTAAAGCCAGGGCTACAATGGAATGGCTTAACACAAAAAAAAATCATGTGTTAGAACGGCCTAGTGAAAGTCCAGACCTAAACAACTTTGAGAATCAGTGACAAGAGCTGAAAACTGCTGTTCGCAAAAACCCTCCATCTAATCTGATTGAGTTTGAGCTGTTTTGCAAAGAAGAATTGTCAAAAAAGTCAGTCTCTAGATGTGCAAAGCTGGTAGAGACAGACCCTAAAAGACTTGCAGCTGTAATTGCAGCAAAAGGTGGTTCCACAAAGTATTGACTCAGGGGGTGAATACATTTGCATCAACATCCTGTTCAGTTCTTTATTTGTAAAAAAAATAAATTATGTATAATTTTCTTTCTACTTCACAATTGTATACCACTTTATGTTGGTTTTTACTGTGGACCTAAATGCAGACAAACTGGCAAATGAAGGAAGGAAGAGACAAAAACAACTTACAATGAACAAACATGCTGAGCAGTGGAAAACATGAAGTCAACAAAAATCTAGAGCTGAACAACAGAAACTGAAGGCATTTATGGAATAAACCATCAAGAAACTAAGAAAACCGGAAACTATATACTGAAGGGAGGAGTGGTGAATAACATGGTCTACAGGTAAAATCGGGTAGAGATCAGGAATGGCACAAATTACTGAAGACAAACAGAAAGGACCTGAGGTGAGAAGTATTTTGATGTCAGACAGGCTGCTATCAGCCACCTTCAGCTTGTCCAAAATGCAGCAGAGCGTCTTTCAGCACGATCTCACAGGTGTGAGTACATCACTCCAGTTCTGGCTGCTCTTCACTGGCTCTCTGTGAGCTACAGAACTGATTTGAAAATGCTCATAATTGTTTTTAAATGCTTTAACAGTCTTGCTCCCCACTATCTCTCAGACTTGCTTCAACCGTATCATCCTATACGGTCTCTGAGGTCAGCTGACCAGCTGCTCCTGGATGTAACAAGGTAGGCTGAAGCTTGGAGGTGATAGGGCTTTTGCTGTTGCAGCTCCTATTGTCGCACGGGATCGCTGCATGTTAGTCAGCAGTTTAAAACCTTTTTTTGTGTGTCCAGTCTAGTGGTATAGCATTAAGAATTGCTGTCTTAATGGCATAGAGAGCGCAACAGATTTTTCTTTGACTTTCTTTGACTGCTTTTGCGGTAGTGTTCGGCTTAATTTAGATATGCACAAAGCTTTATTGGATTTTATGCTGGCACTATTTCATGTTAAACACCAAAACACGAAGGTGTCATGGTTTAGTTTTGATTCGGCTTTTGTTGCCATTGGTTTTCGGTTTTTCCACCTTGTTTTAGTTTTAGTTAGGGTTTGACTTTAATTATTGTTTTTAGTTTCTCCTTCCCCTCACTTCAGCCTTCCCTTCCACTGCAGTTAGTCACACCTGCCAGCCACTAATTAGCCAGACTCACTTCACCTGCCAGCCTCCCTACTTAAGCCTCACTCTGCTGTCACTCCTTTGCCGGTCCGTCGTCATTCTACACCCTCTCCATGCCAGTCCCTCCGTAAGTCTTTGTATTCTGCTGCCCGTTCCTAGAGAAGCTTTGCTTTTTGTCCAGACATTTCCTGTGAACTGCTACCTGACAAGCTGCTTTGGAGAAGCTCTGCTCTGTGCCCTGGTGAATCCTGTGAACAGCTAACCTGACTAGCCAATCTGAGAAAGCTCAGATCCATGCCACACCTAACCTGACAACAGCCAGCTGCATGTCTCGCTCCGCCTAGCTCCACTCACATACATCTGGGACACCGCCATAGGCATTGCCTTTATTGAAGGCTGGGCCTTATCAAAACTCCTTGCATATGATTGGATAAGCCACTTGTCTGTCATCTTTATCGATGTGCTATTTCAACCAGTCACACCGAAGCTAACCCGTGACGCTGATGAGACCGACGCCGGAAAAAAAAAAAAACTTTTTTTTTTTTTTTTTTTTTTTTTTTTTATGTGTTTGCGGCTGTAGTGCAGGGTTTCCCGCAGCGCTATCTTGGCGAGGCGGCCGCGGAAAACGTGTCGTCGTCCCCGCTCCGCGAGCCGGTCCGCGGAGAAAAAGTCATCCATCCCCCGCTCCGCGAGTCGGTCCGCCTCGCATAAGCAAATTCCTGCGGGAAACACTGTAGTGGTCACACCGAAGCTAAGAAGAGGGGGGAAGACAGGCGGCAAAGCGCCGCGGGTCAGAGTCGATCCCGGGCCGACCGCGTCGAGGACTAAAGGCCTCCCAATATGGTTCACGCTAACCGCTAACCGGTCCGGGGCGCGTATGCGGACGCGCCCCGGAAAACAAAACTTGCCAAATCCGGTCGGGAGAAGGGCGAAAACATGGTTTCCACCAACAAAAGCCTTCAGAGCCGTTCTCTGATGTTCTTTTAATGAAACAATATCAGATAGATTGGACAACACGGAAGAAATAGCAGCATCAATGCTAACGCTTGCTTCCTCGATGCGAGCCGCCATTGTTGTCTGAATCTCACGGTCACTTCTCCACTACGTCACATCCATGAAACACCCGCCCTGCGTCCTGATTGGCCAGACCAAAAATTTGGTTGGGGAAATCACTTTCAATGAGCCGTGTCCCAGATGTATGTGAGTGGAGCTAGGCGGAGCGATACATGCAGCTGGCTGTTGTCAGGTTATGCCACACCAACCAGATTTACCGGACTCTCTCTCCAGCCCCCGCAGTCATCATCTGCTCCAGCCCTGAGAAGTCTCAGGTTTTCACCCTCCACAACTCACCTTCTTTAATAAACTCTCCTTAACTGTGCTCAGTTTGTGTGGTCGTGCTTGGGTTCATGAAGACAACTTCTGACAGAAGGTAGAGGAAAGAAAAAATAAAGAGGAAAAGATGAGACAGCATGCTCTATTTCCCCTGCATTGTTTACATAAATCACTGCTGCACCTTTATCCTGAAATTTACTCAATTCAATTTTATTTATATAGCGCCAAATCATGAAACATGTCATCTCAAGGCACTTTACAAAATCAAGTTCAATCATATTACAAATTGGGTCAGATTATACAGATTGGTCACAAATGTCCTATATAAGGAAACCAGTTGATTGCATCAAAGTCCCGACAAGCAGCATTCACTCCAAGGGAACCGTAGAGCCACAGGGAGAGTCGTCTGCATTGTACATGGCTTTGCTGCAATCCCTCATACTGAGCAAGCATGAAGCGACAGTGGGAAGAAAAACTCCCCATTAACGGGAAGGAAAACCTCCGGCAGAACCGGGCTCAGTATGAACGGTCATCTGCCTCGACCGACTGGGGTTACAGAAGACAGAGCAGAGACACAACAAGAGAGACAAAAAAGCACAGAGGCACACATTGATCCAGTAATCTGTTCTACATTAGATGGTAGTAGCGGGTGAGCCGTCTTCTCTGGATGATGTCACAGTTAACAGAATGTCAGACCAGGTGTACCTACTATGAAGAAAAAGAGAGAGAGCAAAAAGTTAAAAGCTGAAATGACGACAGTCATTTCAATGTAATACAATGCAAAACTGGAGAACAGAAGAAATCAGTAGAGTGAGAAAATTAGACCCTGATGTCCTCCAGCAGCCTAGGCCTATCACAGCACAACTATAGAGATAGCTCAGGGTATGAGCCACTCTAACTATAAGCTTTGTCAAAAAGGAAAATTTTAAGATTAGTCTTAAAAATTGATAGGGTATCACTGCAATTTACTGTGATATTTCAAGCTGTATGCAAACGAATTTTTGTTCTGTACGCACTTTGTGCATATAAAATGACAAAGTTGTCTAAGTCTAAGTCTAAAAGGGAGAAAAGGTGAAAAAATAGAGAAGGAGTGAACAAGATGACATCCTCTGAGTCTGTGTAACATATACGTGGGGTATCAGAAGACAAATGGTTCGGGTTAGGGAGGTGTTGAAAGAGTAAATAATGACACAGATTATATTTGGTGTTGGTACCATATATTATGTGAAACAAGAAACAACAAACAATACCCAAAATATTTACAATCTGCAGACAAGTTGGTTTTGACAGTGCACTTGAGAGAATTCAGTTCTGTAGACTCAGAATTCAAAGAATTTAACAAAATAAAATAAAGCAACTAATTCAGGAGTACTCAAAAATAAAACATGAACATTGCATCCAAATAAAGATAATGACTTGTGGGATGCAAATAGTCCATTATCCAAGTCTTAGTAATTGGACAGGCGTGTAAAGGAGAGTGGAGGGGTTGAGCAAAGCTGCAGCAGCCTCCTACCAGACCCACAGGATGAGGATGTATAGGAGCAGGTTCTGTTCCAGGTAGTAGCTTGCCATCAATTGACCCACAGCTGGGCTCATCTGGCCAATTCCCGCAGATGTTCGACACACCGTGGCACCAGTTGATTTCTAAACATCACGGTAGTAGACACGAGTGCAGCTGCTCCGGTAGCTTCCCCCTTCACTCTGATTGGGGAAATTCACCTCAGCTTATAAAATGCGCCTGAACTCTATGATTGGTTAGACTAAAAGGGTGTGTCTTGTAGTGTGTTCAGGTACTGAGAAAAAAATGGGACCAAGGAATTTTAACCTGTTTTAACCTCGGTTACACCTGCTTCTATGCCTGCAAATAGAGATATAGAAAGAACATCAAAACCAAACAAGTGTGTGTATATATATATATACATATATATATATATATATATATATTAGGGCTGGGCAACGATTAAAATATTTAATCGCGATTAATCGCCCTGATTAATCGCGATTAATCGCATTGTATTTACAAACTCCAAGAATGAATTCAAAAGTAGTGTAAAGAACACTTTTATTTTAATGTTCTGCTGCCATATGAACAAAAGTGTTGTAACATTTGTAGCACTTATCAGTAACACATATTTAGTGTAAAGCTCAACTTAAACATGTAAAACAAAAAATAGCAATAATAATAAATTAAAGCTTATTGCCACTGACAGGGAATTCTCTTTATGGGGAAAAAATCTACCAAAAACAGGCAATTTCTGAGGTAACAGCAGGGAGCAGCATTACCATTTTATGTTCAATACCAAAGTTTAACTTGGCAGTGGTTACAACTAACTTGTTTCTGTCATATTCAATGCTGGAAGAACTTTAAACTGAAATGCTTGCTAACTCGATATGCTTGCGTTGCTTGCGTTTATTTGACGTTGACACGCGGTTTTTTGTTGTTGCTTTCTCGCGTGCATATAGTGAATGGCAGGGAAAAACAGGCAAAAACAAATGGATACTTTGAAACGAGAAGCGACTTCACCGACGGCGTAGATGCAGACCCCCGCTCCGCTCCGCACAAAACTTGTTCCGGCCGCCAACTCACCGCCTCGCCTCGCCTCGCCTAAGCTCGCTCGCGGTACCTGCGGGAAACACCGCCTTCCGCATGTCGGCTTTGTTTTTTTCCGGCCAGCATCTTTCTTCCTCTGAATCCGAGGCTTGGCTGACAGCGAGGTTATTGGCGCATTATCGCCACCTACTGTTCTGATTCAAACCCCTACACCGCAGCAACAGACCTTCACAAAATAAAAGCATGTGAGCAACATGCGTTAACGCGCGTTAAAGAAAATATCGCCGTTAATAGTCTAATGAGTTAACGCGAAATTAACGCGTTAACTTGCCCAGCCCTAATATATATATATATATATATATATATATATATATATATATATATATATATATATATATCCCTAATATATATATATATATATATATATATATATATATATATATATATATATATATATATATATATATATATATATATTAGGGCTGGGCAAGTTAACGCGTTAATTTCGCGTTAATTCATTAGACTATTAACGGCGATATTTATTTTATCGCGCATTAACGCATGTTGCTCACATGCTTTCAGTCAGTGTCAGTCAGCACGCGCGCTGACTGCAGCGCGCTGTGTCACGGCAGCACTCTGGTGCTCCCCCTCCCCTCTCGCACATGGCTCAGCGGTGCCAGCCAATCAGCACGCAGGCTCAGCCTGGCCCGCCCACTCAGCTCTCACACAAACTCAACACACAAACAGCTGAGAGAGACCGCAGCAGCGAAAAAACATGAACAGGGGAAGTAGCACCGTTTGGCTTTATTTTAATACCGTAAATTAAATCAAGCTGTATGTTTTGTAAAAAGCTGGTTCATTTCAGTGGAAACACAACAAATTTATCTAAGCACGTGAAAAAACATGAAAACGTCGAGCCACAGAAACGGAGAGAGGAGACAAAACCTCTGTCATTGCCCCGACAGACCCACAGACGTCTCTGACTGAGGCGTTTCAGTCCTCCAGGGAACATCCAGGTAGATCAGTGTTCATCTTCAGCAGCAGTTCATGTTAACTTTCCAAGTAGATATTATCTATCATATGTTACTGGAGCCCACACATAACATGTAATTAAGACCTTTAAAGAACCCAGTACATATATTAAAAAGTGTTATTTAAGATAAGATAACATTAGCTAATCCTTTTTTTATCCCACGACGGGGAAATTTATAGGATTAAAGCAACAGGCAGGTGCACACTACACAGACAAAATTACATAAGGATTGAAATATATAAGAGGTGGATTAGCAAAAAAACACTGAACATAACATTATTGTTATTATTATTATTATTATTATTATTATTATTATTATTATTATTATTTAATTGTAATAATAAAATAAAAACCACAAAACCCAAAAGGTCAACAGTTTCATGATACATCAAGCTTAGGGACTGGCTAATATACAGCAGGTAAAAAAAGGCCATATTTTGGCTGCAGTGCTTGCTGTTCTCTTATGAAGAAAAGATCAACTAGTGCACTAAATTCAATAGATGGGTTCAAAATATCCAGTACAAAATAAGATAAGTGCTACAAATGTTACAACACTTTTGTTCATATGGCAGCAGAACATTAAAATAAAAGTGCTCTTTACACTACTTTTGAATTCATTCTTGGAGTTTGCGCATACAATGCGATTAATCATGATTAATCGGGCAAATTATGCGATTAATCGCGTTTAAAGATTTTAATCGTTGCCCAGCCCTAATATATATATATATATATATATATATATATATATATATATATATATATATATATATATATATATATATATATATATATATATATATATATACTGTCCAGGGTGTACCTCTCGCCCGGTGAACACTGGAGATAGGCACCAGCAACCCCCACGACCCCATGAGGGATTAAGCAGATCAGAAAATGGATGGATGGATGGATATATATATATATATATATATATATATGTGTGTGTGTGTGTGTGTGTGTGTGTTCAAAATAACATATATGTCACTGGATGCTTATAAAGGGGTGAGCTGCCGTAGGTATTTTATTATTGTAAAAAAATTGTTCAGGTTCAGTTCTACGGGTATAACATTACTTCTTTTTTTGAGGCTTTGACGGCACTAGTGGCTTGATTTTCCTACATGTGGAAAAGGACCACAGGTCAGAGTCACACCGGGTCGGCCGCGTTGAGGACTAAGGCCTCCGTACATGGGTCATGCGCGTTAACCACTGCCACCAAAGCACGGCCACAAAATTACTGAAACATTACAACTGAACATTGTTTTTCACTGACATTTTCGTACCTTACCCCATAAAAGACCATTTACTTGTAACAAAAAAAACAAAACAAACAGCAAGCATAATTTTCACAGGCTTTGAAGATTTAAACTTAGATTTTCTTAACCCATTTTAAGGGGTTCTCAACAACTTTTGTTTTGTCATTTGACCCATGAGTTCACATGCAACAAAATACACTCTAAAAGTAAAACCACTCTGGCAATAATGTCATCAATACTAAAAAGGATGACCAAGACTTTAAGTGGACATTTAGTATCGGACATAATGAAATGAAAGATCTGAATAGTTCAATGACTGGAACCTGTCAATTAGTCCTTCTGATACAAAACATTTAAAGCAAATGGAAAATAAACACAAAACTAGAGAAATAGAAACACCTTCAATTTAAATCTGTTCCTTTACCAAACCTTGTGAATCAATAAATTAAATTTAATGAATGTTTTGCATTGGTCCACACACACCTGAAACCCTTTTCACAACATATATCAGGGAAACTATGTAAAAAGATATTTAAATGTTCCAATGTTGTCTCTTTTAATGAAACTCAATTTCCCTTAGAAGTTAGATTTTTAATATAAGTTCTAAATTTTTTACTTAAATTCCTGATGTTGAAAGTTATTTAATCTTCTTTAACTAACAGTTATTGAAAGGATAATTGGTTTTATGGCCAGATAAATCTATTAAAGAGTCTGGTAAATATAGTGTTTGCTTGCCAGTGGCTGTTTCTTGCATTAATTGAACCCTGAGAACCTTTTCTTCTGCCACTCCCAATCAAATCCACCTCAACACAAAGCACTCAAAATAGTCTCCCTATTCTCAGCAGAAGGCAGGAATGCCGACCCCATAAACCAAGTGTACGTCTAAAGAATCCATAGAAACCTGAATTAAGGCAGGACTGAGGTATAAGTATATTTTATCTTGTGCTTGGGCTCCATCCTTTCTGATGCCCTCCTGCCAAATGCCCATATAGTCAACGTGGAGAACAACCATGGAGATTTATCATTTTTACAGCAGACAACTTTCTTTTACACTCCTCTGCTATATTGCAGTTTTTCCAGTATTGTCTGACATCATGTTTCTAAATATCTCCTTCCACGCTTTAGAAGTTATTACGGTCGATCCTGTCCTGCTTCATCTGGGTTTTGGCCTTTTCTTTCTGCAGGAGTACGTGTTCAGCAAACTCCCTCACAGCTCCCATCCCTCCCGCTTGGCGGCAGGTGTACTTGGCAGAATCAGCTGCGTCCTTCGGAGCGTCTGCAGGTACTGCGCTCAGACCCGCCAAGTTCAGACAGGTGGCATCTGCTAGGTCATTACCTGAGAGCAGAAATGGGGAAAAATTATTTAAAATGCTTTACGCTCATGAAAAAAAATGTCCAGTTAGATGTTTTCAGTGTTTACAGTCTCTATAGAGTACAAGTACTTCATAAAAAAACAGAGATTTTTTTGTTAATTAAAGTACCTTATAGTTCTTGTGACAAAAACTGGGCTTTAACTAGGCCATTCTAACAAATAATTATGGTTTGATCTAAACAATTTCATTGTAGCTCTGCCTGTATGTTCAGGGTCATTTTCCAGCTGGAAGCTAAAACTTTACCCCCAGGCTAAAGTATCCCTCTGGGATTATTAAAGTATTTCTGATTCTGAATCTGATTCTGAAGTCTTTCACAGTCTCTAACCATTTTTCTCTCAAATCGTCCAGCATTTAGTTTCCTGTATTCCTGCATTGTTTGTGGCACACTGCAAGAGGTAATTCTCTCACCTGTACTTTAGTATTTCAACATATTCCCAGTCTTGCATAAATGGACTGCATTAATGTTGTCTTGTAAATTAGCATACATCTATATTGCATCACAATAATCTTTCAGTTGCAAAAGACCGATTGGACGCAATTACTGTAATTATGGGTTACTATATATTAGGTGTCAGGCATTCACTCTCTGCAAATCAATAATCTATTTTACTGTCTGAACACTAGCCGATACGAGCTTCCTCCGAAGGGGGCCGTGCTCAGCCTTAGAGAAAATGTGAGGAGCTGTGTTATCCAGGGGAGCTCTGAGTAAAGCTGCTGCTTCTCCACATGGAAAGGAGTCAGTTGGGATGGATGGATGGATGGATGCATGGAATGCATGGAATGCATGGATGGATGGATGGCAGTTATGTAGCCCTGATGTAAATATAGTCTTCCATCTGGGCAGTGAATCTCTGCAGCTCCTCCAGAGATGAAAAGACCTCTTGGCTGAATCACTAATGTTCTTCTTCTCCAACCTGTCAATTCCAGCAACAGATTCTTTCTTTTTCTGTTTGCAGATGATGGCTTGAACACTGCTGCAGGGTGTTCAAAGCTCAGGATATTATCGTATAGCCTAACCCTGTCTTGTCTTCTACTCTACTCTGTTTGTACCATTGCAAGGTACTGCACCCCAGGTTGAAATCATGTGTCTCTACATACGCTCAATTTAAAATGATCATAATCATCGTCACAAACAACTGAAAGAATGCGTTTCTTCACCCATGTAGGCCACATCCTTCCAGTCAAGTCTCTTCTTCTCCACGACTGACTGCACATCCTTCAGTGGCTCCTCCCCCACATCCATGACCTCACAGCCAATCATTTTCTTCAGTTTGTCAGCCATTGACTGGGTCACCGGGTCTTCACTGGAGGTCAGCAGCACCACCTAAAGAACAGAGTCAGAACGCTTTTACACAACAAATGCTAAATGTTCACCTAACCGTGTTTGAGCGTCTGAAAATAATCCAACCTCAACGCCATCGTTCTGCAGCATCCTGAGGCCTGTAGTGTCTCTAGTGTGAAAAGACACCATGTCTTCTCCAGATGGGGACAGAAACACCTTTCCATCGGTCAAACATCTGGAAACCCTGCAGAACATTACGGACACTCCCCGACCAAAGTAGCCAAACCTGTTTGAAGAAGCACAGAATAAATCAAACGGAAATAAAAACTTTGCAGACATTCATGTTTTTTCTATCTTCTGATAGATCATTTTTCACCTCCTTGCAATAACAGGAGAACTTTATGACGGTTGATTTGATGCTTTTAATGGCAGTCTAACCTGAGAACTCTCTCCTCGGCCACCGGCCAGTCAATATCCACATCTATGTCCACGCTGTGCTCTGGCTCCATCTCAAAGTAGGCCACTTTTCTGCCCTAAAGAGATGGCAACATGAACATCAGAATGTCTACACACAAAACAACACCGCCAGGACGTTAGTGATACTGTTGAATTACCTGCGTTGTATTTTCTTTTAAGATGAGGTCCCTGGTCCCGATGTAAAACGAGCCGTTCTCACACAGCTCTCCATCCCAGTCCTGACGGCGGGGACTTTTGAAAAGACTTATGGAGCTTAAGCGAAAATTCAAACTGAAGAAACTCTATTGCCTACCTGCATCAATCAGACTCATCCGCCTCTGACGTAGCCAATCAGCTTTGAACTGCTCCTCCTCGACGCCAATCAGCGTCCTGGGTTCATCTTAAAAGAACTCCACATCCTCGTCTCGGCCTTCTGCTCAGCGAGCAAGCGGTGACTGCGCATGTCCGGTTTGGACTCTGATGACCGGATTCAACCCACCTCCATCCCCTTCTTCACCATCGTAGCAAGCTCCGCATGGCTTTCCTACGGTCCTCCTTCAACCTCGTCCCTATCAGAGTGTAATTCCTCCTGGACTCTTATGGATTTCCCAGTCACTCCTTAAAATGGTCCAGCAGAAGACCGCCATGTTGAGCCTAGTTCTGCCAGAGGTTTCTTCCCAAAGGGGAGTTTTTCCTCTCCACAGTCGCTTCATGCTTGCTCATCATGGACAGTTCATGCAAACCTGTGTTTATCCAAGTTGGTCATCTAGCTCAAACAGATCATCATATGGACTGAACAAACTCCACTCCACCACCAGTTTCAGACCTGGGGGGAAACATCCCTATTCTCATACGCCTGCTTATGCATATTGAAGTATAATTCAGAGTGAATTTTCCCTGCCGAGGTCTGAGCGCCAAATTCTTAAAATATTCTATCAATAAAATTCTTATTGCCTTTTCTTTCTGTGTGAGTTTTTCAGATTGAAATTTTAGTTTTTCTAAGCAAAATATCCAATTTTCTATTTTTTGGATGTTTTTAATTATTTACAAAATGTTTTTTAGATGTAATGGTAAAGCCCTTTATAACTCTTGCCCTCAGGTTTTATACATTAAATTATGTTTCTCTGAAAAACTGTTGAAATTCCAACACGGCGATGTTAATTTACTGTAAGCAGCTTGGATTTCCTGGAAACTATTAGAAGGCTAAACCAAAAGTGAAAGTAGCATCAAGAATATAAAAGGAGTCGCCTCCAATACAGCCCCTCAGGCGCCACTGCTCTGCAGCATCCTCTGCAGCATCACAACCAGATTGAAGGGCTGAGTAAATTCATCATCGCCTGAGAGAAGACATGATCGATTCACTAGGAAAGGCATCGTTTGGTCCTTACAAGGCTTCAGCAATTTCACTTCTCTCAGATGTAAAAAAAAAAAAAAAAAAAAAATCCATATATGTTTACCTCTATTTCTGTTTATTTAAAAGAAGCAATGCTGAAATGGGGAATGGTGGCCAAGTGCTTAGAGAGCAGGGCTGCAAGGTTCTAGGTTCAAATCCCACAGACTGCGAGACACTTTGCTCCAGAAGGCAAGGCAAGGCAAGGCAAATTTATTTATATAGCACAATTCAGTACAAAGACAATGCAAAGTGCTTTACATGATTAAAATATAGCAAAATAAAACAGAATAAAAGCAAGTAGGAATAAAACATAGATAGAAAATAGAACAAAAAAGTGGTGATTCAGTTAACTAGGACAGTTGAAGGCAATTTTAAACAAATGTGTTTTTAATCTTGATTTAAAGGAACTAAGGTTTTCCACATCTTTACAGTTTTCTGGAAGTTTGTTCCAGATAATTGGAGCATAGGAACTAAATGCTGCTTCTCCTTGTTTAGTTCTGGTTCTAGGTATGCAGAGTAGGCTGGAGCCAGAAGACCTTAGTGGTCTGGATGGTTGATACACTGGTAACAAGTCTGTGATGTATTTAGGAGCTAAGCCATTTAAGGATTTATAGACTAACAGAAGTATTTTAAAGTCTATTCTCTGAGAAACAGGGAGCCAGTGGAAGGACTTTAGAACTGGGGTTATGTGCTCTACTTTCTTAGTCTTAGTGAGGACGCGGGCAGCAGCATTCTGGATCAGCTGCAGCTGTCTGATCCACTTTTTAGGCAGACCTGTGAAGACACTGTTGCAGTAGTCAATTCTACTAAATATAAACGCATGGATTAGTTTTTCTAGATCCTGCTGAGACATCAGTCCTTTAATCCTAGAAATGTTCTTCAGGTGATAGAAAGCCGGCCTTGTAACTGTCTTTAGATGCTTTTGAAGGTTCAGGTCTGAGTCCATCACTACTCCCAGATTTCGGGCCTGATTAGTGGTTTTTAGCTGAAGCGACTGAAGCTGTGTGTTAACTTTTGATCTTTCCTCTATTGGTCCAAATATTATTACTTCAGTTTTGTTTTTATTCAATTGAAGAAAATTTTGGCACATCCACGTAAAGTTACCTACTGATACAAAAAATTCCCTGTCCTTTAAGTAGGATTTAAACCAGTGGAGAGCTGTACCAGAGAGGCCGACCCAGTTTTCCAGGCGTTCTAACAGGATGGAGTGATCAACAGTATCAAATGCTGCACTGAGGTCCAATAGAACCAGCACGGTGGTTCTTCCACAGTCTGTATTTATATGGATGTCATTAAACACCTTGATAAGGGCGGTCTCTGTACTGTGGTGAGAACGGAAACCTGACTGGAAAACGTCAAAGCGGCTGGTCGTTGTTAAGAAGGTGTTTAATTGTTGAAATACAGCTTTTTCAATAATCTTACTGATAAAGGGGAGGTTTGAGATGGGCCTGTAGTTCTGGAGTAGAAGTTTGTCTAAATTATTCTTTTTCAGCAGTGGTTTGATAATTGCTGTTTTTAGGGACTGGGGAAAACACCTGACAGGAGGGACGTGTTTATTATCTGAGTCAAATCAGACGCTATGACAGGTAAAACTTTTTTAAAGAAAGCTGTGGGTAGAATATCAAGACAGCATAAAGAGGAACTTAGCTGCTGAATGATCTGCTCTAAGCTTTTGTGGTTTATTTGGCTGAATTGGGACATTTTGTCAGGATAAGTTCCAGCTGAGTACGGCTGTGGTTCAAGAGTTGGTGTGGATGTACAAACTGATCCTCTAATTTTTAGGATTTTCTCAGTAAAGAAGTTAGCAAATTCATTGCAGGCCCTGGTGGAGTGGAGTTCAGAAGCCACTGACACAGGAGGATTTGTTAACCTGTCGACTGTGGAAAATAAGACACGAGCGTTATTAATGTTTTTCTTAATGATCTCAGAGAAGAAAGATTCTCTTGCATTTTTCAGTTGTAAGTTATATCTGTAAAGTCTCTCTTTATAGATGTCATAGTGAACCTGGAGTCTGTTCTTTCTCCACCTGCGTTCAGCTTTTCGACATTCCCTTTTTTCACTTCTAACTGCTGGAGCATTTCTCCAAGGAGATTTTTTCTTCCCGGAAAAAACCTTCACTTTAACTGGAGCAATGCAGTCAATGATGTCTGAGACTTTAGACTGAAAGTTATCTACTAGCTCATCTACTGAGTTGCAGCCCAAGGTTGAAGTAGCAAAGTAAGCTTGAATAAAATTTTCTGTGGCATTGTCCTTAAAGGTGCGTTTTCTTACGATGTCCCTTCGGCTAAACGAGTCACTGGAAATGATGCTTTCAAAGGTAACGGAGAAGTGATCGGATAAGGCAACATCAGTTACATTGACCTGTGAAATGTTTAGACCTTTAGTGATGATTAAGTCTAAAATATGCCCCTGTTTGTGTGTTGGCTGTTTAACATGCTGTGTTAAACCAAAGTTTCTAAGTGTGTCGCACAGTTCTTTTGCACTTCTGTCTTCAGGGTTGTCAACGTGAAAGTTCAAGTCTCCAACAATAATTAAAAAGTCATAATCAACACATATCACAGACAGCAGGTCACTGAAATCATTAAAAAAGTTTGATGTGGACTTAGGAGGCCTGTAAACATTCAGAAACATAGTTCGTACCGGGCTCTTTACCTGGAGAGCCAAATGTTCAAAAGAGTCAAATTTTCCCAAAAACACCTTTTTACACTTTAGTGAATCATTAAACAATGTTGCTACTCCTCCACCTTTCCTTTGCTGTCTGCTCTCACAAAGAAAATTGTAGTTTGGAGGAGTCGACTCCAGCAGAATGGCTGCTTCATTAGATTCATGTAACCATGTTTCTGTTAAAAACATAACATCAAGATTATTGTCAATAATGAAGTCATTAATTAAAAGGGATTTTCCTGACAGAGATCTAATGTTTAATAAACCCAGTTTATATGAATTGGTGGTTGATGGTGTCTTTGTGGCAGGTTGCATCTGACAATTTATGACTTTTAAGTACGACTGATTATTCCTGTCTGTTTTCCTTTTGCTTTTCTTATTTCTGCCACGTATCATAACAGATATTCCATGTTCTCCGTCAGGGGGCCCAGGCTTATGCTGGTAGCGGTCTTGACTGATAAACGTACAGCCAGGGCCCGCTGAATATCACAAGGACGTTATCCGAAGGTCTTCAGGACAGGCATGTTCTGTGATATGTAGAGGAGGAGGAGGATCTGGACCTCTGCGTCCTTTGGAAGATGCTGATTTAGTCACAGAACTGTGGTTTTCAGAATTAATATGTGGAGAGGATGTCAGCCGTAGACCAATCTTAAGGACTTTGTTCATGGTGTGAGAAAAATCCAGAAAAGGAACCTCTGGGCTTTGTGGAGAGGAAGGCGAGGCGGGTGTAGTCTGGATAGGTGTTTGTGACGATGGCGATTCTTGGTCCTCTCTTTGTCCTGCTGAGATCTGGGATGAATCCTCCTGTAATTCTGATGTAGCCTCTTTCTGTGTCATCTTTCTGGCCATCTTTATCTTGGTTTGTTCGGGCTGCACTGGGCTTATCTTTTGTTTAGGCACTGGATGTTCTTTGTTTTGGGACAAAGCTGATGGCGTATGGTTCACAGAATAGAAGATGTTTGAAATCAGTCGTTTTGCACCTGACCTATTTAGAAAGAAGCCATTGCTGCTAAACAGATGTCTTCTTTCCCAGAAGATGTTAAAGTTGTCTATGAAGGTTACAGTTGTTTCTTTGCATGTTTTTTCCAGCCATTTGTTTAGCATCAGAATTCTGGAAAAAATCTCGTCTCCACAAGCCACGGGCGGGAAAGGGCCGCTCAGAAGCACCTTGACATTTTTGCCATGAACTAAGTTCAACAGACGAATGTAATCCTCTTTCAATACTTCTGATTTTCTTATCCAGGTGACGTCGCCCAGGGCTTCAGCTTGTATTATGAGTTTTTCCAAGGTCGGGCGCTCTTTCAAGATCCTTGGAAGGATGTCTAATAAATCAGACACCAGGCCATAGTTCGAATCGTTATAAATTAACACCTCTGTGTTTTTCTTGTTACAGAAATGTTTAATCCCACATACAGACCCACTGCATAAAATCAGGGTCCTTGGCCCCGTGGCATGTCTTTTCTCTGATGTATTAGAGCGAAAGTCGTTGACGTACCTCTGAGTGTTGTCATGATTCTCCTGGGTCACATTTTGGAGCGGAGCGAATCTGTTTCGTAAAGGAATTCCAGCATTTCCAGCAGGTTTACTCCTATCATTTGTTGTGGGAACAGCCCGCTGTTGTTTCACTTGTCCTGGGACATCTCTCTGTAGTCTCGGCCAGTTTTCTTTGTCTAGGCGTGGGGTTCGTTGATCCTTTGGTCTTGCACCCTGAGTGATCCAGGGATTCTCATTTTCCTCAGGGATCTGTTTGTTCAGAGAGTTGCTGGGCTGGTGGTCCCCGTTTGGAGTCGCAGGCAGGGTTGTTTCATTTCCATACGCGCCGTTTACATCATAATTCAGTTCGAGTCGGCATATCTTCTGTTCTATAACAGCGATTTTCTGTAGAAGCGTGTCAAGGTCCACTGTGGTGAAGGTAGGCATCTTTGCAAAATCAAAATCAAAAATAAATAAAAAGAAAATAAATAAAAATAACTAAATCCAACTTTCCGTGGTTTTGGCAAAGAGATAAAAAGGAGATAAAAAGTAAAACGCAGGAAAATGCAAGCAAGCAGGGAGCAGAGAAAAAAGCGTCCGAGCAGGCAGAGAGGCGGAGCAGAGTCCCCAGTCACTGCATCGCGATGCATCCCACTGCTTCCTGAAGTACAGGTTAAATGTAGAGGATCTATTTCATAGTAAATCATGTGGCAATGACAATAAATTCAAAATAATAATTCATTATTATGAAATATGGAAACAGTGAGAAATAGTAACTTGGCCTCCTTTGTTTTGATTGCAGGGACCTTCAAGAAACAGTGTCATCTTGTAGAACCCTCATCTCAGTGAGGTCCATGTCGTCCTTTTAATGTTCTTTCTGTGTGGCCTTTGTTTTTCCCTATTTTTTACCATGCC